>NW_023501321.1:0-197690 GCF_013396195.1 Fusarium tjaetaba | reverse complement strand
CTAATTATCTTTAGCAGGGGTATTGTTAATTAGTGGAAATTATGGGTCATACGTAGATGCCTATTGGGTCGTAATACTTTTTATATAATATAAATAGTAAGATATTTATAAAGCTTAAATAGGACTATATTATTAAGTAAAGAGAGGTTTAATTTACTAATATTTAATATAGTATCTTTAACTTTATAATTAAGAAAAATAAAAGATATATTATTATTAAGAAATTTAATATTTATTTTAGCTAGATATTAGAAATTAATTAGTAATTCCTATTTTTATTGCTTTTAGATAGTATTAAGTAGATATAGGTAAAGAGAAAAAGACCTAAAGATAGCTAAGGATATTAATTAATAAAACAACTAGATTATATATAGAATAAACTGCTAAGTTAGTATAATGCTGAAATTTACTTAGAGATATACATGCATAGCATCTTAGCTAGTTAATAAAGAAAGTGTAGGCACTGGGGCTATAGCTAACAATGAGTCAAAGAAGACTCAAGGTTATAAAGAATTCAAGCTTAAAGATCCGGGGCAAAGAGAGACGGGGATAGCATCGTGCTGCATGAGGGGATATCTTTTAAGATCCTATTATGTTGCGGGTTTGGATTAATAGTAATACTTACCAACCATTCCATTCCATAAGGGTACATCTAGAGCTAGCAATGGCAGTAGTGCTGATGTGTGTTTAGGGGAGTTTAGTCTTACGCTGTAGCTATCGGTCAGTCATCGTGGTATCGATGTCTAAGTCGTGGGCTAGAAGTGTTATTTGCAGTTGAATCTTGTGGCTGAGGGCTTACTTCAGCACAAAGGACCTAGAGGCGCTTGGGCGGCTGTGTGAGGCACCAATTAGACCATTCAAAATGGGGAATTGTTTCGGAGGATGGGCTCCTAGCTTAATATCGGCTCGGCCCCCGCACACTACAGCATCCCCTCTCCATGTGCAGCCTTAATTACCGCAGGCTTCCATTCAGGCTACCTGGAATCGATTACTTTACGAAACACTCACGTCCAGTTGATGGCCACCTACGAGCACGTCAAGATGGCCTATATGTTGATGGACCTGCCACTGGAGGTTTTTATACTCATAACTAACAAGGTCTGTTACCTTTGTAGCGTTTGTTCTTGGCAAGCTCTAAATATTTTATCCTGGCAGTTGACCAAAGCCGATCTGAAAAGACTTTCCCAAGCCTCGAGGTGGTTTCGGGAAAGTGTTGCCAACAGTCTTTGGAAATCCATCACGATCAAGCCGCAGAGCGAATACCATTTGAATCGCATCCGGGTGACAGGTCTGCCGCAATCATGTCTTCAACATGCCACGCAACTTCACTTCCGGTCTGATTTTGATTTTTCTGTAAGGCGGCGTTGTCCCCATGCAGAGGGACTTGACTATTCAATAGACATTGACGATGGAGATGATGAGCTGCAACATCTGCCGCGATTTTATAGCCTTGCTCAGAAGGCAGAGTCAGTAATTCGGCGGTTCGAGCGCCACCAACTCCAGAGTTTCAGGTAGGAACTGCTGGCTTTGAAGCTCATGAGTCTAGACTCATCTGACACTAGTGTAGTTGGGATTTAGGGACATGCTTGCCGCCCGAAATCCTCGGGGTCCTTGGCGTCATCCCGATTCAACAGTCCTCACTCCAATCATTGAGTTTAATCACTGATCCGACTTGCCGGGCCTCTTATGATGGAGAGTGCGAGATAGATCTATCCCCATTCAGCAGCCTTCAGAGCCTGAGCTGGAGAGGCCCTACCTCTGATAATCTGCACGCGCTTACCGTCGCTCTGCGGAATAATTCGACGCATCTCAGGAACCTGGAATTGGATTTTTTGAATTGGCACGAACTTCGAGAATATCTGGGTTATTACGGCGATGACGAGGATGACCTAGATGGCACCAAAGAGATCAATTACTTTGCTGATGTCGTTCTTGGCTTGAACAGACACTCTCCACGCCCCTTATTCCCAAGAATCCGTGTGCTATCCCTCTCGCAGGTACCCCTCTCAACGGCAATGGCCCATGCCTTCAACTTCGAGACCCTCTCGTCTCTCATGTTGAGAATGTGCCCCAACTGCCATCAATTCCTCAAACGCGTTATGCAGCTCAACCACCCGATAAAGCTGAAAAGACTTGAAATTCAGGAATGGAGCGAGACCTTTGTTCTAGATTACCTTAACGCCTTTGAGGGACTGGAAGAGCTTTTCGTAGGCGAAGCTGGACCGACTTCAGCCCTTGAGCTTTGGGGCCACGTCGCTCATCGCCATCCAAATCTCAAGAGATTTGTTGGTCACCAGAGAATGATCAATACCAACGAAGACTCTCCGCATTTTGAAAGGGCGTGTGATGTGCCGGATCTAGGCATTTCTGGACACAGTATGCACCGAATAAAAGAAGACCCTTCACAGAATCCCCTTGCGAAGCTTGATCTTGAGTTTATTGGCATACCTTGTATGCCAAAACGCCTGGTAAGCCCTCGACGTCCCCATCAGATACGTAAGCTAATTGTGTCTCTTATAGAAATACATCTTATTTCCTTTCACGTCAAAGACTTCATTAAAAGTCCTTCACATTCGCCAGTCAGCCCCAAATATCGAGCAAGGCGCGTCTTGGGCCATAAACGAAGACCCGGCATTGGCGACTTCGATTACGAGAAGCGATACGTCGTCCGAGAGTGGGGAGTCTCTCTCTTGGACCGACTCAGGTCCTACCACCCCAACTGGTGCGGCTGGAGACGTCACCTTCGGACCCAACGCGGTAGAAGTCACTGCTTATAACCACGGAGGAAGCCTTTGGCCTCTGCTGCAGCACGATTTCCGCCAGTTTCTCGAATGGGCTTTTGGGCCGCAGGGCATAGCATCACTGGATATTGTTGCGTTTGGAGATTTCGCCCACGGCGGCCGGGAAAGTACGTATAATCTCCTTCTCTCCAGGAGTACCGATGCAACGAGCAATTTTCGGATCCTTGACCCATACAGACGAGATTGTGAAGAAGTCCAAGATAAGTATCGTGACGCTATGGAGGCCTGTCCGGCAGAACCGCTCTTTAAATTTTGAGATAGTAGTGCTTTCAGAGCACCCCACTCGCGTTGCTGAACTAGACGAGGGTAGATCTCAAAGAATCGAGGCATGTTTGATTTCAGCTCCACATGGTGGCTTGTTTTGGACTCAAAAAGGTGACGGCATAAGCTTCTTTGAGCAGCTACCACACTCTTCGAGGGGGCTTGTAGGTTGCAAATACAAACCCAACGATCCGGATCTCTCAGCCTTATCAAAGGCCTGTCACGAGCTACCTGGTACTACGACAAGAAACCACTTGCACGCGCCCCTTCTCCTAGCCGCCGAAATCGGTGCTCGAGAGTATATGATCAGAAATCCCGAGTTCCGCACGCTTAATGGCCTAGCATGCCAGGATGTACCTGCCCCCCTTTACTTTCTCTTGAGTTTCGACCGCCAGGTTTCACACCAACTAAAGAAAGCCGCCCATCACCACATATTGTCCCGATGCTCTTGAGATCAGGGGCCAATCCACGACGTCGAGACAATGTCTTCACACCCTGGGTGCTCTGGTTACAGGAACCATCGGGGCTCACGCGGAAAGACCGGACGGACGACGATGTGCTCCAGGTTATTGACGTGGCTGAGATCATGGTTAAGTACGACGCTGGGGGGACCAAGGAGTTGAGGAAGTGGTTGAACAATGATGGGTTTCGTGACCGGTCTATTACTGTGACGCGAAGGGGGTACATATTGTTGAATTTCATTCATGAACATGAAAGAAGGATTTCCCATTTGGCTGGGCCATGTTTCTGATAGGAGTGGACAGTGATGATTTGAGAGAGTCAGGTATCTTGTATAGCCGATGGTGAGTTGAAATGTAGGATTGCAACTATATTCAAGAGAGCGTCAATAGATACTGCAAGCTCGTTGATGATCACGCTCTGTGTTGCTTTTAGATGGGAACAAGTAAATGCAATCTTGATGCAGAGCTACCTAATTATAGTCGAGTTGAGTGCATGACTAAGAACTGCAGATAGCCTTCTAGTTCTAAATCCCTTATAAAAGCAATATGACTCAAATTGTACTACGTACGTTGGCATGACGTTAAGGGTGCTAGTCAGATGAGTGCGATGAGCCATTGCTGGCATGGAGATAATGTATATCAACATTGCCAACACCAGTGAGGGTTACTTGTGATAATCCTCCATCAGAGATTACTGTCATCGAGTTAGCTTCTAAGATTTTTCACAGAGCCGATGGTCGTTTATGGTTAGCTTAGCATCAGCCGCACGCCAGTCTCCTGCACTACCCTCCTCCAATGACTCGTCCCCTTCCCTCCTCCTGGCCCCCTCCTCCAGACCTCTCTCAAAACATCAATCCCACTCCTCACGCTTGCTAACCTATACCCCTCGACCTTCTTATACCACCCCCTGAACCTATCCTGCAGACCCTTCTCGAAGGCCTCACTCCCCGCTATAAACGCTGGCCAGTACAAAGGGGCGGAGAAGATGTTCTTCTCGGACTTGATGGCCTCAATGGCTTCTATGGAGGATAGGACGAGGAGAATGTGGGTACGGAGGTAGTTGTGGTGCAGGTGGCGGATGTGTTGCGCAAAGTAGATTATTAGGGCGGAGTGGAAGGCGAGGGTGGTCTTTTGGATAATGAGTGCGCTGGGAGTTGTGTCTGAGTCGGAGATTGAGGACGAGGCGGGTTCCCAGTCGATAATGTCAGATTCGAGCTGGTCGCATTGGTCGGAGAAGTCAGTTGATGGGCTGTTCGGTTGTTGTTGGCGGGACGTGGTGACTTGGTCGATGAGCTCGGTCGTTCGCGCAAGGAGGATGAGAAGGGCCTGAGGAACACCGTAGACGCATTCATACTCGCCTACTTGCTGGGCCTTTGGGGCAGTGACGTGGTTCAGCACTGACTTGGACTTCCCTGGCCCTGCGCTTTCATCTTCGACTTTGTCCAGTAGACTGACGGATAGGGCGGTGCCAAAGTCGGCCTCGGGAGAGGGTGGAGATCCGTCGTTGTAGTCACAAGAGTTCCTGCAGGCTGTACTGTCGTAGATGACGCGGAGGTAGAAGTATATGCGGTGGAGGGAGCGAGCTTTGGAGGAATACGTCGACTTGGTGGCTCTGACGTGGTTCATGAAGCGGAAGGCGCCGTCTAGATGGATGCCACAGGTGCTCGTGTCTCCAGACATGACCTGTGCCCCCCTTGAAATCAGTATATGTGACAACATGATCCAGGTAATCCAGCGTGCAAAGGCAACTCACATTGATGGTGATTTGTGACAGCATCGTAGCCAACAGTTCCTTATACTTGGGCCTCGACTGTGGCGTCGATCTCTCTACCGTTTCCTTCAACAACTTGATCGCCCTGCCCCTAAACGTCACCGCATCCTCCTCCCACCTATCCCCTTCCTTCTCACACCCTCTCTCGCGGTTATCATTCGCCAAGTAGAAAGCGCTGATGCTCAGCAGCGCGTTCCGCAACGCCTCTCTGACCTTTGTCGTGGAGCCGTGCAGACTCAGCTGGCCGGCGGACTGTAGGACGCGAGGGAGGTGGATGGTCTTCCAGGGTGATTTCTCGTACGAGATGACGCAGAAGAGGTGGACGACGCGGTGGACGTAGTGGTTGAGGAGGAAGCGTTCGAGGGTGGGCAGGGGGAGGGGCTCGGGGTTGTGGATGATGGTGTTGGAGGTATCTTTCCACCAAAGTGCGCGGTCGTCTTGTTGTTGAGGGTGCTTGTGGGATGAGGTGTAGTAGTTGAATCTCTCAGGAGGCGCTGTTGTTATTGAAGTAGAGGGACTCTCGGGTGGCCGATCTCGAAGGATAACAGCTGTGTTATCTTGAAAGCTATCTTCAAGAGTGATCGCTGTGCTCTCTTGATATGACGTGAGGCTCATCGAGGCCTCATGAGCATGAAGAAGGGCCCCAAAACCAGTCAGGGTGAATCCAGGGATGGATGCATGTGGAAGATATTCCTCATGACTTGATTCCGGTTCCCAAGAGTCAGCGAAAGAATTACTAGACAAAGACGGCGGAGTATTCTCCGAAGGCAGTGCAGTGGCGTAGAACGGCAACGTGCCGTCGTCCTGGTAGCCTTGTTCAGTATAAGATGGGTCAAAAACGCCGAAGCTGGACAAGAAGAGCTGGCTGTGGTGTGAGGGATCCTTTTTACCCTGGAAGCTGTCGATCTGGCTAAAGATATCATCGAGCTCTGATAGCTGAAGGGTAGATTCTACATTCTCATCTGTGAATCGACGATGGTCAGCCTTGATGCTGAAATGTACTCTGTAGACTAAATACGAGCACTTACCGCAAACGACAAGACTTCGCTGAAGTCTTTGCTGGCCAGGGCCCAAGTCATCCTCAGATTGCCTACTCCCATCATGGCGATATCCGGGAGATACAGCTTCCAAAGGCATCCATCGCAGCCTGACCTCGTAGCCCTCACAGCAGAGCTGTTTGAGCCTGCACTGCATACAACTCGGCCGGGTCTCATCGCACTTGACTTTACGCGCGCGACATGTCCAGCACCCCGCGAAACTCTTGTGACGCCTTTTGCGCAGGGATGCTTGATCCATGGCTCTCGTACCAAATGGCGAAAGTGCTGCCGACGGCGACACGGACAGTGTCTGTGGATGCTGGCGATCAGCAGGGGAGGGGGGCTTGAGAGAGGAAGTTCAAGGCGGTTGGTGTTGATTATTGCGGAGTAATTGAGGACCACTGGGGCCCGCTCTACCCAATATTTAGAGACGTGGTGATAAGAGGCTTCTCCGCAGTCATTGACATAGCCTGCATAGATAGACTACCCTTGTCGTCCAAAGTTCGCCAGATTGGCTGCTACATAATGCAGACGCTTATCGTTGGAAGGAGGGAATTCTGCGGCCTGAGTCAGGCTTGCGCTGATAAGTTGTGGAGAACCTGACGTAGCCCGAAGTTGGGGTGAGCTCCAAGCCCCCCAACCATTCACTGCACGCACTACGGAGGCGCTAAGCTAGCTACAGTAGGTAGCTTGCCTTAAGCAGTAAGTCAAGGAAACTATGTGAACCATACATACCTATCCGCTATCTATTTCCCATTACGAGTGGAGGCCGTTGGCCACGATTAGGTAGCTCACATTCTTGAGTTCTGAGAGGGTAGGCAATGATTTATCCTTGGTGATTGATATTTTGACTAGCATCGTGGGTTAAGACTTTCTTCCTGCTTCTTCTCCTTATTCCTGAATAACAACGACAACGACGATAAGGTTTCCAATCCGCATTACGCCAATTGTACAGTAAATACCACAGCTCAAAGAACAACACAATTCAATCATGGCTGTCAAGGGAATTCCATTATGGCAGCAAAAGGCCGCTGAGGCAAGAGCCCATCGCGATACCTCTCTAGCCAAGGTCGAGCCGCCGTTGAAGGGTGTACCGGCTGCCGAACAGCTGCCAAGGAACTCTCTGGAGCTGGTGCCGCAGGTCCTCACCCCGCGCGAGATTGAGATCACAGAGAGCTACACCGTTACCGAGCTGCTCCAGGTTCTTCGGGAGAGGAAGATCTCGGTTGAAGAGGTCACGCGAGCTTTCTTAAGAAGAGCAGCGCTGGCTCAGGCTACGGTATGTTCTGCTAAATCGAAAAGTCTACACGAGAACAATGTAATGGAAGCTGATGACGGGGGGAACTCCAGACAAACTGCATTACTGAGCTCCTCTGGGATCAAGCTATCGCCCGTGCTAAGTACCTAGACTCTGTACCCTCTCCCCAAGGTGCCCTCTTTGGCCTGCCTATCTCTACAAAGGAGCACCTCGGTATGGTCGGCCAAAATGTTACGTCCAACGCTTCTTTCACTGCCTGGGTCGGCAAGCCCCACGGCTCAAACCTCCTGTTCGACAGCCTGTGGGCCGAGGGCTGCGTCTTCTTCGCCAGGACGACACAGCCGCAGGCAATCATGCATCTTGAGACCGAGAGCAACGTGTATGGAAGGACGGTGCACCCGCTGAACAGGGAGTTGACACCTGGAGGGAGTTCAGGAGGAGAGTCGGCGTTACTGGGTATGAGGGGAAGTTTGTTGGTGAGTGAGCTGGCTTTTCCAAGGATCCTCGCCCCTGTATTGGCATGAGACTGACTCTCTGGAAGGGTATTGGTGGTGATATTGGTGGCAGCATCCGACTCCCTGCCTCCAATACTGGCATCTACGGGTTCAAGTTAGTCGCCTTCCAATATTAGGAAACCCCCACGGCTGACCATGCCCAGACCTTCAACGAAGAGAATCTCAAGTTCCGGCCTTCGAGCCGCATACCTGGGCCGTGATACCATCGCTGGCTGCCCTGGCCCTATGACAGTAAGCCGCGACGGCCTTGAGCTCCTCATGCGCATCGCCCTCGCCGCAAAACCCTGGCGTATAGATCCCCTTGTCACCTTTAAAGAATGGACACCCTACAAGTTCACAACCCCACCTAAGGTCGCTGTGCAATGGTGGGATGGCGTGGTGATGCCGCATCCGCCTATGACGAGAGCGCTGAGGGAGGTGGCGGCTGTATGTAGGAAAGCAGGGATGGAGGTCGTGGATTGGAACTGCGAGGCGTTAGATCATGGCAAAGCTTGGGAGATTGTGTCGGCTTTATATTGGCCGGACGGGGGTAAGGAGATGCTTGATATCTTGGAAGAGACGGGAGAGCCGGCGTTGCCACTCACCAAGCATATTCTTCACGAGCAAGCGTCAGCAAAGAACCGGACATGCACTGAGATGATGGAGGTGAGTGATGTAGCTTCCCCGGAGCTTTGGTTGCCCAGCTGTTCCCTCGGACTAACATTTCCTTTTCCAAACACAGCTTAACCGCGAGCGAGACTCGTACCGCACCATGTACTGCAAAGCATGGTCCGCCACGGCAACGCCTACGTCCCGCGAGGTCGACGTGATCCTCTGCCCTCCATCCTTTGGCAGCGCGCCTCCCCACGAGCAATCCCGCTACTGGGGCTACACCTCGCAGTGGAACCTCCTGGACTACCCGGGCGCCGTATTCCCCGTGACTAAGGTTGACCCTGCCGTCGATGTCAAGGACGAGGGGTACTTGCCGAAGAACGACATGGACAGATTCGTGTGGGAGATGTACGATGGGGAGAAGATGAAGGGAAGCCCGGTAAATTTGCAGGTTGTGGGGAGGAGACAGGAAGAGGAGAAGGTGTTGGCTGCGCTGGAGGAGATTGAGCGTGCTATGGGGCGGAAGTGATGCGAATGGACTAAGAGGGAAAGCATATTGATAGACTCGGAATTGATTGATCTGTCCTTTGGTATATTTGAGCCGATAACATTGTTGTCGATGACTACTCGAACTCTGTATTCACAATGCATCAATCTGTCTGACTCGTGTGTAAAGTCGTTCTAGGGTAGGTTTATCTAGTCGGAAATGACATCATGGTTGCCAGGTCACTCCACTCGGTGTCTAGGAAAGTCGATGCTCAAATGGTAGAATCAGTCAAAGAGAATAAAAATGATCATCCAGCTTGCTATCTTCAGACCCACCACCCCCAGAAACCAGCCAAGCCCCTCGGGCTATTCCGTATCAATCTGATCCAATAAACCCTTCTCCAGAACCAATAAAACCGACTGCATTATCATCATCCCCCAATGCACCCCGGACTCAATTGTACTGGCGCCGCATCCGCAGCCATGCTGACCCCTCCCTCAGTCTTTACCAATTGAAGCAAAGCGCCTCTACTCCTTTTTGCCTTTTCCGACAGTACTCTTCGCCAACTCTTACTTCATCCTGTAGACCCGATATACTAGTGCGAAAGCCCCCTCATTGCCTTATCCCCGCGATACCGATTGCTTGGCTGATAGGCACTAATGGAAGATAGAGAGCGATTAGCTAGCGCCCAGATCTTGCGGGGAATGACTTGCCCTGAGTCTGCCTGCATTGCACTCAAGATACGTGGGTGCATGCATGCATACCTGGATACAACCTCTCGTAAAGCATATGCCTATCATTTGGCGGGTGTTTGGTGTGCTGAAGATTCCATGACTTTATCAGCCATATCAAAGTTCACCACGTAGCCAGTCAACTACATAAACATCCATGAGAGGCCATAATCCTGTCATATTCACTTGAAGACTGTTTTTGCATCTGGCCTCTCTAGACTCATTCTCTCTCTCTCACACACACACTAACTCATCTCTCTTTTCCTCTTGTACTCTGAGCTAGCAGCTCCTATCAACTCTGCTCAACGAGTCCGCCACCATGACTGCCGTCCAGGCTGAACACAGCGCCGATGCGGCCGGCGATAGACTTCCTCCCGGCACCTTCAGGCTCATCGACACAGATGGCAGCATAAGAGGCCAGCACGCTGACGGCGAGGGCGAGGACGATATCATCCTGGTTCCGCAGCCGTCGCTGGATCCTGAAGATCCCCTCAACTGGACTTTCAGGCGCAAGGTCATCCAGACTAGCTGCGTTGTTCTTTACACCATCGTCGTCGCCATCCCTTCGAGTGCCGTCTACTCTATCGTCACGCCTCTCAGGAAGGAAACTGATCTCTCGCTTCAGGACATCAACAATGGAACTGGTATCATGGTCAGAACCCCCCCGATGAAATCCCTGGTGGCATGAAATTCAAACTAACAGATGTGAACAGTTCCTCTTCTACGGCTGGGGTTGTATCTTCTGGCAAGCCATGGCCCTTCAGTATGGCAAACGGCCCGTCTACCTCTTCTCCCTCCTTGCCACCATCGTCATCCTAGCCACGGCCCCCATGTGCAAGGAGCCAGGTCCCTACCTCGCCAACCGTATCATCCTCGGCTTCTTTGGCTCCCCCGTTGAATCCCTTTGTGAGATTTCCATCGCCGATATCTGGTTCACCCACCAGCGCGGCAAGTATATGGCCTGGTATGGCTGGTCGCTTGCCCTTTGCGGAAAGCTCGCGCCCATGTTAAGTGGCTTCATCAACGTTGGCATGGGCTGGCAGTGGACGCTGTATTGGTGTGCTATCTGGAACGGTATGGGATTTATATACTGCTTCTTCTTGATGGAGGAGACCAATTACGATCGGAAGCATGATCAGCTGCCACCCCAGCGGGTTGCTGCTGGAAGCCAGGCATCTATGCAGGCCGGTGACGGGGAGAAGACGGTGACGCTGGACACGACATCCTCTGACCGCGGTGAATCTGCTGAGATACAGTGGCCGCGCAAGACGTATCTTCAGAAGCTCAGTCTCAAGGACAAGCCTCGTCCGAACCGCCTCCTCGAAATCATGATCGCGCCGTTCAAGGGCTTCACTTATCCCGCAGTGGTCTACGCTGGGTACGTTACTACATATACTACCACTCATTATGTCATGAAAGTGCTAACATGAGCTCGCTCTCCAGTCTCATGTATGGAGCAAACAGTTTGGTGTGGCAGGGCTTCCAGAATGCTACCATTGGCACCATCTACACCCTTGAGTACGGTTTCTCAACTGCCGGCGTCGCCGCGGCATACTCTGGTGGTGTCCTCGGTACTATTGTTGGGTAAGTCTTTTACTATGACATCTTTCATCTTCGCTCCCCAACTTCATCAGCGCTAACAGACCTTTGATTCAGTGGCTACTACTGTGGCAAGATTGGTCCTATGCTTACTGTTCGCCTGGCACGGCGTAACGGCGGCATCTCCGAGCCCGAGCACACCCTCTACCTATTCATCGCCTCCATCTTCCTCGTTCCCACCGCCATGATCCTCTACGGCCTCGGCGTGACATACAAATGGCACTGGATGGTGCTGGTCATCACTCAAGTCTTCATGGCCATGAACGCCGCGCTCTGTGTAGCTGGGGCGCTGAACTACGCTATCGGCAGCTATATGGAACTGTCCGGCTCTATGGTGACGACGTGTGTGTTGATCCGGAACACCATGTCGTTTGCGACCAACTTTGGAGTCACACCGTGGTTGAAGGCGACCAATTACATGGTGGTGTACCTTACGGTGGCCGGTATCGGCTTGGTGTGGAACGCGAGTCTGTTCATCATGGCGAGGTATGGCAAGGCGATGAGGGAGTGGACGGCGCAAAGGTACTGGCGAGATGTTGAGTATGCCAGGGCTAAGGGTATGGGTCACTGAGACTGTCCTCTCTGTGTCAGTAATATGGATGAGCGGTTATCAGTTTGTATGTTACTCCCTCTTAGGCGTATTGCTTCGGGACGTTCTTTGTGCTGGCCTTAAGTAACACGTAACTTTATTTCACCGAGGCTGCTGGAATTTGGAACAAAGCGTACGTTGTGATTGAACAGATTATTCTTGCCAAATAATGTCAAGGCATCTTTATATTAGTGGAACAGTCGTGACCTATCCTCACCTAGTGCTAGCTTGAATCTTTGAACCGACCTGGACGTGATCCGATATACCGTGAATATAGAGATGGCTTTGAATGATGGACAGGTCAGACAGATCTCCTTCAGATACGACTGCCATCCCATCAAAAGTTTGCTCAATCTCTAAAGTGTGAGGGAATTTAGTATTTTAATAGATTTGTTGCCCATTCATTTCGTATACTCCGGCATCATTCCCTTACAGGAACTTCATCTTTCATTACAGCTTCGAAATTCCAAATCCATCCCTTGCCACAACTCCAAGCCTATCCCTCTTGATGTCCGCCACTTTATTAACCCCAGCCAAAGCCATCGTTCGACTAAACTCCCTCTCCAGGATGTGCAATACAGACTCAACACCGTTTTGCCCGGCATAGGCGAGCCCCCAGAGCACCGGTCGACCAATCGACACAAAGTCCGCCCCTAACGCCAGCGCTTTGAAGACATCTGCACCAGTCCTGATCCCTCCATCCAGAATGACTGGTATACGGCCATTGACGGCATCGACAATTTCAGGCAGTGCCTCGATTGTTGCGCAGGTATTGCTCAGCTGACGTCCGCCATGGTTTGAGACGATGATAGCGTCGGCGCCATGCTCGACTGCCAGCGCTGCGTCTTCCCCCGTCATGATGCCCTTGAGGATGATCTTCATCTTGGTCACCCCTCGGAGGAATGACATGGTCTTCGCCCAGGTGAGGCTGGAGCTATGCATCTTAGAGCCAGCGCTGGCAAGGAGGTCTGCCGCTTCCGTGGCGGTCCTGGCGTTCATGAGGAGGCGGTTGACGCTGGGGAGTTTCGAGTTGGAATTGGATGGGGTTTCGGTATTGGGGAGGCTCATGCCTAGGGGGAGGCTGACGGCGGTTCGTCGCTCAGCGAGTCTGTTGCCTAGGACAGGAGTGTCGACAGTGAGGACCAGGGCTTCGTATGAAGCAGCTTCGCAAGGCGTTAGTCTAGAAGTGTCTTGATTAGGGGGGACTCTCGGGAGATTTGAATACCTTGGGCTCGTCTAATCAGATTGACGCTCTTCGTGACGTCTTCGTAAAGGTACAACTGCATCCACGGTGGCGGTGCCTGACGCCTAGCATGTCTCATGACTTTCTGCCTGGCCGCTTGGACATCTTCGAGAGAAGTGGTCGATTGTGATGACAAGGTCACATTGACGCCCAAAGACGCCGCAGCCCTGGCCACATCAAGCTCTCCCTCGCCACCAGCCAGCTTCTGCATGGCACTGGGAGCTATGCTGATTGGGAGTGGTGAAGACCAGCCGAACAATTTGGTGGACGTATCGACGCGGGAGACATCGACGAGGACGCGTGGTCTGATGAATAATCTGTTAGGTGTTTAAAAAGCTTTGGTTAGCTGTATGTGACTTCGCATACGAATGGAACTTGGTTAGTGGGTTACCATACCGATTGAATGCATCAACATTGCGACGCAGCGCTTCCTCGTCATCCGAACCAGAAGCATAGAACTCGTATATATGCTGCGACAGCTTGGCTTTGGCTGCAAGCTCGACTTGGTGGAGTGTCAAAGGTGGTGATGAGGTCGTTGCCATGGCCTCAAGCTGGCTCGGGGATACTACAGTACAATGATTGATAGGCGTGATGAACTCTTCAGAAAAAGTATCATCAACTAATTTGTTACTCCAGTCCAAGGTTCTCGACCATCATCGAAGATACGGAGAAGACACGAGAAACGTCTCGGCAATGTGTCCGATGCCGGCTTCTGAGCTGGCAGCAAGGACTGAGCATATCTCCCTATCTTGATAGGCTGCATTCTCAAATGGCAAGATCAATTGAGTCCAGATTCACTATCATCAATTCATTGAAAGCCGAATTCTTAATGCATGCAGATATGACACCCATTGGATCTACTAAGGTGTCCCACAGTGGGGAGCCTGACGCCATTCCTTCTTACGGATAGCGCTCTGGTACTGCTTGGGGCAAGAGTTGGCGCTTTTTGAGCACAATTCAGACACGGTAGGTTAAAGTTGCAGATATCTACAAGTCTACTCAATACTCCCACTCCCATAAGGCAGGACCTGGCGATGGGCTACACGTCACTCACACGTACCTAATACGCTAGCTTGGACATATACAAGTCAAGACCGTCGCCTGGGGATTCCTTATCGAGAATCGGCAGGGGTCCCTTGCATTGATCTACTAATATATGGACTATCGCTCGTCAAGCAGTGGATTCGACAGCGAGATAGCATGTCGTGCTCACCCGGCTGGAAACGGACATTATAGACGGCGCTATTGATGAAGACGCTCAATATCCGATATCAGTCAGGGCTCGACAAGGCATGCTCGAGCAAACTCAAATCAAGCACAGCATACTGTTTGTTCCTTACTCTATGCTATAGATCGGAACCATGGGCAACGTCAAGACAGTCGACCTCGAGAACACCTCGGGAGCCTACTTCGCTGCTGGTACTCTCTCCTCAGCTTCGCCGACTCTCCAAGTCTCCGGCCAGGTCGGCAGTGCCAAAGACGGCACCGTCCCGGCCGACTACGAGTCCCAGATTCATCTTGCGCTCCTCAATCTGCGCAAGATCCTCATCGCAGCAGGCGCGCGCGTCGAGAACATCACCAAGCTTACCGTCTACGTCGTCAACTATGATGCCGCCAACAGGAAGCACACGCGGCACATCCAGAAGTTCCTGAGGGGCCACCGGCCGGCCATGACTCTGGTGCCGGTCAATAAGCTGGCGATGCCGCAGTGGCTGTTTGAGATCGACGCGACTGTCGCCCTGCCGCCGGTTGAAGCCCCATCTCGTTCTCCTACCCTTGCAGCAGCCTCGGAAAAGCACGACGTGGTCATTGTGGGAGCCGGTCTTGCGGGCTTGACGGCCGCTCATGAGCTCATTCGCGCTGGCTTCTCGTGTGTCGTTCTGGAAGCTCGTGATCGCGTCGGAGGCAAGACCTGGAGCCAGGAGCTGCCCTCTGGCGCTGTTATTGATCTCGGCGCTGCCTGGATCAATGACACGAACCAGAGCAGAATCATTGCCTTGGCCGGGAGATTTGGCGCCGATATGATTGAGCAGAATACCAACGGGCACTGCGTGCTTCAGAATGACAAGGGAGAGATCTCCTTATTTCCTTATGGCGAGATCCCTAGGGTATGTGTGCTTCATCCTTTCACGTGAGGTGTACAATATAGCAGCCTTGCTGACGAGGGTATCTTTTCTTCAAGTTCGATGAGGAATCTCGAAAGAACATCGAGATCATCCGAGATATGGCCGAGAGGGACTGCCAGGCTCTGGATACCTGGAACCCGAGAGACACGACCCTCGATTCCATGACCTTTGAGGCCTACCTTCGATCCCGAGGAGCCAGCGAAGCGGCACTGGCTACGGGGACGGTTTGGACGCGGGCGATGTTGGGCCAGGACCCAAAGGACATCTCAGCTCTGTATTTTCTCAACTACTGCAAGTCTGGAGGCGGCCTGATGCAGATGCGGTCTGACCGCAAGCATGGCGGGCAGTACTTGCGTGTAAGACAGGGAACACAGTTGTTCGCCAATGGCCTTGCTTCAAGTCTCCCAGCTGATACAGTACGTCTCTCAACGCCGGTCAAGTCAATCGTCCAGAACGGCGAAGCTGGCTCCATCCTCGTGCAGACCTCGTCAGGAAGAGTCATCTCAGCTCGCAAGGTCATCACGACTGTGCCGGGCCCTGCCCTCAGATCCATCTCCTTCTACCCCGAGCTTCCCCACGTCAAGCAGCTGTGGGTCGAGTCATTGTCCTACGGATACTACACAAAGGCAATGATGGAGTTCAAGTCGCCATTCTGGGCCGAAGCCGGAATGTGCGGCCTCATCAACTCCTTCACCGGCCCTGCGGCTGTTGTTCGCGATACCTCGGCTCCGCAGAGCAACAAGAATGTCCTCACCTGCTTCATGGCAGCAGACCACGGCCGCGAATGGGGTGCCCTTCCGAGCCAAGCGGAGAAAGAGGCTGCGCTGCTCAAACAGCTCAAGAGTCTCTACTGTGTCAACAACATCGAGGACTTGTTCGTCTCGCTGACGTACTACGAATGGAGCGGAGACGAGTGGTCTGGCTTCGGATGCCCTTGCACAGCTCTACCACCTGGCCTTCTTGACACAGTGGGCGGAGATAGCCTTAGGCAGCCGGCTGGAGACCTGCATTTTGCTGGTACAGAGACGGCTGGCGAGTGGAAAGGGTACATGGAGGGCGCGGTGCGTAGTGGTGAGCGGGCGGCCGGTGAGGTTGTGAAAGACCTAAAAGCAGGTATTGTCTGCCGCCTATAGAAACACATCATCAACGATCTGATACTCCCCATCATAAGTGAGATCCGAGCCGTCCATGAAGCCAAAGGCATCACCCTCCAACCTGATCTTGCCGACGCCGTGGTCATCGACTGCGGCTTCAGTCTAGCATGTGTCGAGCTTGTGACAAGGGGAACCTGATGGAGATTAAGAGCATTGTGGGGGAGTCTTTGCGTGAGAGGGAGAGGCTGGAGATTGCGATGCCGACGTTGAGAGTCCTGTTAGGGATCATGAAGGGGTCGTAGTTAAAGGTCTCGGAGGAGAAGCGAGCGTGGGCGACTAAGTTCGAGAAGGCAACCCTTATAGGTAGATAAGATCATAATACAATGGATGCAAACTTCATGTATCGAGCTTCTTCTGAGCCCTGCGCATTCCTTGACATCGTAGTGTTGCCATTGCTAAAGTAGAGATGTATGTCTTAGCTGTTGTCCCGGATCCAGGAAGTTACAGGTTGACGTGCAAGGCCGGATGTGTATTCTAAGCTATTTGCCTATCTAACCCTCGATCATGCACAGAATTGTTCTCCCTTGCTCAACTCGCCCTTTGACTTCCAAATCTCATACTCAAAGTCAGGCTGGAACTCCGTATACAGTGTCTCCTATGGCATATCGTTAGGCTGAACAAACTCACCAAAAGTCACTTTCTCTTCGAGACCTGGAAGCAAACTTACAGGATCAGCGTTCACCTTGTGGGTAAACTCGGCCGCCTCATCACCCACAATCTTCTTCTCCAACCCGGCCGCCTCGACCATAAGCTGCACCTCGCAGGTCCTCTCCAACGCGGTGAACAGGTACGCAGCCTCATCGACAGTCCCGCCGGTCGTCAGCAGCCCGTGGTTCTGGAGGAGCATGACCCTGCCCTTGTCTCCCAATGCCTCGACCAGTTTTTTCCCTTCGTCCTCGCCGAGCACAACACCGCCAAAGTCATCGTATACTGCTTGAACGCCGTGGAAGAGACAGGCATCCTGATTGATGATGTCGACAGGTTTTCCAAATGCAGACCAGGCCTTTCCGAAGCGAGAGTGCATGTGACAGGCGGCATGAATGTCAGGGCGGGCTTTATGGATGGCGCTGTGGATGATGAAGCCGGCGGCGTTGACTGCGACTCTGTTTCCGCCGATGACCTGGCCTTCTTCGTTAATCCGCACCATGTCGCTGGCCTTGAGCATGCCGAAGTGCTTGCCAAGGCTAATTTGCTTGTATCAGCAAGCTTGAACACCTTCACTAGAGACAACAAGAGTTCGCGTGTATTTGACTTACGGGTTGATCCAAAAGGTGTCTGGTTCGACAGGGTCACGGACGGAGATGTGTCCAGCTGTGCCTTCTGTGAACCCTTTGCGGGCAAACACCCTGAATGCGCCGGCCATGTGTTCGAGCTGCCATTGGCGCTTCTTGTACAGGTCGGTGAACTTAGGAATGCCGGGAAACTCGTATCCGCCAGTGGCTAGGGAGGCCGGGATAGTACCCGACGTCGATGCAGTCGTCGATTGCTGAGTCGGAAACAAGGAGACTGTAGTGTCGAGCTTCCGCTCTTCAGTCTGTGTTGTGCTTGTAGACATGGCGTTGGTTTCTTTGCGGGTATGTCTGTATGTAGGCCAGTGTGTGGTCCGGGTTTAGGAAAGTAGGGTTGTGCAATGTCTAAGTTCCGTGGCAGAAAGGGCAGTATCTTGATGGAGATAACAAAGATATGATCCCCAGAGATGGCGTATCAATATAGCTTCGGCAGCTTTTCAACCACCACAAAAGTCCATCACAGACTTTTACGGAGAGGTCGGAAGGGATAGTACGTATCATGCATAGCATGGGTGCGGATGCCTGATGGTCCTCAATTGCCTCCCCTTCTTGTAATAACTGGCGACGCAATGTTTTACTCCCGGTCCAGAAACACCGTATGTTACCCCCAAAACAAATGGGGCTGTTGTTTGCAGCAATCTTGGGCATCAGCTTCCCATTCTCGAGTACGATAAGGGTGGGGGCAGAGGTCTGAGTCGCATTTCCAGGAATTTAATGATTATCTTTGAACCCCCACAATTAGAGAGAAAGAGAAGCAATGCAAGGCGAGGCGTGGATTTCCTATTTCAGCTCCGGGGACCGGAGACCCACTTCAACATTTCGGCATCAGGCCCGGTGGTATCTAGATATGTCCACGTGCGTATATGCCGAATTTCATGGCGACGAGATCCTTCTACCAACATGATAGTTATCTCTGTATCTCGTCATTTCTTCTTGAGCCCGTCCCGGAAATTCGAAAACTCTGAGCATCTCATCACAGCACAATCCTGTCAACATGGCCAACGCATTACCCCAGCTAAGGGATCCCTCTCTCTTCATTCAGAAGAACTTCATCAACAATGAGTGGGTGGACTCCATCTCAGGCAAGACTTTCAATGTTTATGGTAAGCAAGTATATCCATCTCAACTATCTTCATTGTCCCAGATTGAAAAGTTGTTTTCCCACCGACTCACTGACATCTGTCCCCAGACCCTGCGACGGGCTCGGCCATCGGCTCATGTCCTGAGTCAACCCCTGAAGATGCCGAGAGCGCCATTCAAGCCGCCTCAGCCGCTCTTCCGGTCTGGAAATCAGCTACAGGACGGGACCGCTCGAGAATTCTGCGTCAGTGGTACGAGTTGGTTCTGGATAACAAGGACGACCTAGCGACGCTTATTACGTTGGAGAACGGTAAGCCCAAGGCCGATGCAGCTGGTGAGGTTCTCTTTGCGGCGAGCTTCATCGAGTGGTTTGCCGAAGAGGCGCCACGGATTTATGGCGATGTCATTTCCCACAGCCAGTCGAGCTTTAGGGTCTCTACCTTGAAAGAGCCCATTGGCGTATGCGGCCTCATCACACCGTAGGTTTCCTTTGGTCCCTTATCTCGACATGGCGTTCGTTTCCAAAGCCAACAAATCCTCTCTCTACTCACGTTACTGACGCCATGGTCTAGATGGAACTTCCCAGCCGCAATGATTGCTCGGAAACTCGCTCCAGCCCTCGCCGCTGGCTGCACCTCGATTCTGAAACCCGCCTTCGAAACACCCTTCACGGCCAATGCACTCCTCTCTCTCCTCTCCCGCACTTCACTCCCACCCGGCGTTGTCAACTCCATTACCGCAGATGCTAACACCCCCTCGATCGGTCAAACCCTCTGCTCCTCCAATATTGTTCGCAAGATCTCCTTCACCGGCTCGACCCGCGTAGGCAAGCTTCTTATGAGCCAATCCAGCGGGACCCTAAAGAAGATGAGTCTGGAGCTAGGTGGCAATGCGCCCTTTATAGTTTTTGATGATGCAGATCTGGACGTTGCTGTGAAAGCAGCCGTGACGAGCAAGTTCAAGTCTTCTGGTCAGACTTGCGTGTGCTCCAACCGCATCTTTGTACAGAAGGGGGTGTATGATGAGTTTTTGAGGAGGCTAAAGGAGGAAGTCGGCAAGTTCAAGGTTGGGTCTGGGTTTGATGCCAAGACAACGCATGGACCTCTCATTTCTGCGGCGGCTGTTCAGAGACTTGAAGGTCTCGTGAGCGAGGCGGTGCAGGGCGGTGCCAAGGTCGAGTGCGGCGGTTCAGCCCTTATGGATCAAGGTAAGATACATCACAGTCGCGCCCATCTTGCTGCTGCACTCACCGCCAGATCAGGTTCACTGACCTTAGCTGCATCGCAATAGGCTCCAATTTCTTCGCCCCAACGATTCTCAGCAACGTGGACACCTCCATGCGCGTTGTAAACGAGGAGATATTCGGCCCCATAGCCCCAGTCTTCAGCTTCGATGAAGAAGAAGCCATCATCCAGGTCGCCAACAAATGCGATGTCGGCCTTGCCTCCTACATCTTCACACAGGATCTGAACCGCGCGACGAGAATCACCGAACAGCTTCAATTTGGCATGGTTGCAGTCAATAGTGGCGTTGTGTCTGACGCTGCTGCTCCGTAAGTTATCCTTTCCTCTTATCGCCCTCTGAGCAGGAAGCTAATAGCACGGTTCAGCTTCGGCGGAGTCAAACACTCGGGTCTTGGTCGCGAGGGAAGCAAGTACGGCATCGATGATTACCTACAGATCAAGACGGTGGTGCTGGGCAACGTCAATGTGCAACACCGCGCCCTCTTGTAGGGATAAAAGAACCGAAAAATAGTTACAGCTCTGGGATAATATCGAAGTGTAGTAATATTTGCCGTCCAATTGCCAGCCTGAAAGCTCGCCTTGACCCTAGTTCACTGCAGCAGCCTTTCCATAACACTAATTTGGCCCGATATGCACATCTCTCTCCAAACAACCTTTCCTAATTACCACCAACAAAGTCTCGCACCATCTGATCCAAATCAACCGAATACAACCAGTCAATATCAAACGGCTTAGTCTCAACATCAGCCTGCTTCGGCATCCTCCTCTTATTAATCTCATTATTCAACTCGATGATCTTATCAACACGCTCCTGTCTACCCTTCTGCCATCGTCCAAGAGTATCACTTAGACCCTCGCTGTTCTTCTCTTTCAACTGACCAAGTACCCCGGCGAAGGTGTATATATCCTCAAAAGCCTGGTTCACACCTTGGCCGGCGGTGGGGGGAATAGCGTGTGCTGCGTCGCCGAGAATAGCGACACGGCCGTGCTCAGCGCTGGAAGCCCAGGTCTCAAGCTTGGGGAGGAGATAAAACGGCCAGAGGTTGACTCTATCAGGAGAGATCACTGAGGTTGAGTTTGCGACGATGGCGGGGAAGTCTTCCTTGCCTTCGCGGAGAAAATCAACGCACCATGTCTTATCAGAGTTCATAGCCTTCCAAGCATCACGGCCTGGATCTTCACCAACAAAAATCTTTTGCTTTCCGATGAGAACCTCAGAGCCATCAGCTAACTGCGGCGCAATGACGAAAGCACCGCGCTTGTCGTGCATGAAAGTAGCTGGTAGCTTGTACTCATTGCTCTCCAACTTGAGCTGCTTCGCGGGAACAGCAGCTGTGACGCCGATCATGTTTGTGAACTTTGGTTCCAAGTCTGGGTGAAGATACTCCCTGACACGAGAGTGAATTCCATCAGCTCCAACGAGAAGACCAGCAGTCTCTTCACTCCCATCCGTAAAGCGCCACGTGACGCTATCCTCCGTCTCACTCACAATACTCTCAAACTTTCTCCCATACTCAACCTTGATACCCGCTTCCTTAACAAGATCAAGAAGAACATTAATGAGCTCAAAGCGATAAACACGAATACCAGAGTATCCGTATTTCTCCTGATTGCCAAACTCAAAGACGTCAACGAGTTTATCGTCTTGGGAGTAAAAGTACAAGTCCTGGAATTTGTAGGACTTGGGGAGCATGCGTTCAAAGACGCCGAGCTTATCTAGGGCACGCAGGGAGTTGGGGGATAGCATGATTGCGCCGCCGATGTCGAGGGGGGCGCTTTGCTGTTCGTAGGTGGTGGATTGGATACCTTGCTGGTGCAGTGCGAGGGCTAGGGCGAGACCTGAGAGGCCTGCTCCGATGATGGCGACTTGTGGGGATGACATGTTGATATTGGATAAGGGAAGGGGTTGGATTTGGAGTTGAAGATATATAAAGTGTAGTTCTTTAATGTTCTAAAAGTGGGTACAAGTGAGATGTGAATGTTGGTATGAATGATGAGTTTCTGATGCATCACCACCTCGTCCATGACCTCCTATATATACACAACCACTCAGCCACCCTTCCTCCCAATCCTCCCACCATTTTCTGAACATGTCGCCATCATCCTACGGTGATTTCCTGCCGGCGTCGGTCTTTTGCCAAAAATCTCTTCATTTCTCACACAATCGTGCCGCCCTCATCCGTCTCAACCAATCATCTTGACCAAAACCCCTCTTCTATCGGCCGAGTCATTCCATCCGGCCGATATCTTTTCCTTCTCGGCCGCCAACAGTCAGCACTCCCTCTGTCTTAGGCTAGTACACTCTCTAAATCATCTTCTATAGGCTAGGTCGCTTGTTTTTGCGCCCGTTGTAATGCTCGGACTCGTTAGTGCTGATTTCTAAGCTGCGGCGCGGTTTTCGCACAGCCGGTTTACTTGCCCGGCCGAGACGTCGGGGCCGATGGACTCGGCCGGAAGCGATGGAAGGGTTTTGCTATAAAGACTCAGGATGTGACAGCGGTAGGTTTTGTTGCATCAATCACTCGCATACGCCCTCAATACCTCCAACACCTTTTCCAAACCTTCTAAGTACTTTCAAGTTAAACACTCAGCCTTGTACTCTGAGGCCCTTCTCACCCTCATCTCACTTGGCATCTGTGATCTACCCCACTCAATACCAACTACCTCTCCTCCACCAAAACCCCTCCAAAATGCACTTCCTATTCATTGGCGGAACAGGCCGCAATGGCTCTTTAGCCGTCCAAGAGGCTCTATCGCGAGGCCATACAGTCACTGCCCTTGTCCGCAACACAAACTCCGCCAAACTCGCCTCTCACCCCAACATCACCCTCGTCCAGGGAACACCAACTTCAGAGTCCGACATCCTCAAGGCTCTTACAACACCTCAGGCTCCGCAAGTAGTCATCTCAGCTCTTGCACAGATCAGAGTCACAGAGTCCCCCTTCGCAGCTCTTCACCCTGATACTACACCTGATTTCATGGCTGTAAGCATGCGCGCTCTTCTCGCGGCTATTTCTCAAGCAAAGATCTCCCCTAAAATCGTGGTAAACTCAGCTCAAGGCGCTGGGTCGTCGTGGCGCTCTATGAATCTCCCTGGCAAGATGATCTTTAGCCACGGAAGTATGGGGATTGGCCTCAAGGATCATAACGAGGTTGACCTTCTGGTCAGAGAGAGTGGACTGACTTTTGTTCTTTCTCGCCCTGTTATGCTTGGAGAGGGCGAAGCCCAGCCTGTCAAAGTTTGGCCCGATGATGGAAAGGGCTGTGCTTGGATGCCCAAGATTACCAGGGGGAGTGTTGGGAAGTGGCTTGTTGATGCAGCTGAAAGCAGCGAGTGGGACGGACAATCTCCTGTCCTTAGCAACTAGGATGTTCCGAGGTACATTGGTTAGTTAGACGCTATTTTTAGAGTTAGAATTCATATTCCGTTTTATATACAGGTCTTGCTTTAAACCTTAGACACTTTTATTTGAGCCCTGAAGCTCCCATCACTTAGCGCAAAACACCGTAAAAGCATTCCCCAGGGAGCAAGGCAATATCAGACCTTGATACAGGATCTCAAGATAAGCCCAGCAAAAGGTATTCTGAACTCAGCGAAAGGTATCTCAAACTCAGGTTCACTTACCTAAGTATCTTTATAATTTAGAATCAAGTTCCTAATCTTCTTTCGTCCCCTAGGCATTTAGTAGATAATCACTATTCCTTTGCCCTGACAAGCTGGCTTTTATAATAGCGACTTGGTCTGGCAAAGCCAGCTGGTGTCTTTTCCACCAGACAAACCTCTTCATAGCCCTCACGTTCTTCCGCATCTATAAGTCTCATTCCCGCAAGTTCCTCGTTCTTTAGCAGCATAGGCCCTTCCCCTATCTTCGTCTTCACCCACTGTTCCCAGGTCTTGATCGTGAGCTTCTCGTCAGGCACCCATTCTGCACTACTGCCCCAAGTTGCAGGCAGCCTCGCGTATGTGTTTAGTAACCTCCATGGCCGCCCGGAAGCCAATGGGTATATCCACTTCTTGAGTCATGTACGCCGCCCCGTCATTCAAACGCATATAAACGAGCGATAACTTCCAAAACCGACCTTGCGATGCCCCCTCAACTTCGTATTTAGTAGTGGGAAAAGCCCAAGTCGTAGTCCGACCTCTTTTTATATGACAACGCAGTAATGTGGTGTAAATATTTCGCCTGTAGCAGCCCATCGGCGCCACTGATCCCAAGACAGTGATGTCTGCCCCAGCGGTATCTGGCAGCTCAACTACCCGCTGCAGCGCTGGGATGATCGACTTCCAGACAGACGTCTCATCCTGGTGTCTCTCTGGACACGGTGTTTTGTGCTGCGTGCCCACGCAATCAACGTGCAGACGCTGCATATTCGGCAGCGCGATGGGATGAAAGCATCCATCTGAGTCCCAAGTGCCAAACAATGCATCGCACAAACAACTCATATCGATATGCACGTGCTGCATTCGTGGCAGCAGGGGCCGCAGATCCTCGCAAAGATGAGGTTTAGGTCCGTTGAGGTCGTAATTGATGTTATCCGATGTACCTAACGCAAGCTCCAGGCTTGTGCAACTTGACAGGATTCTCCTCAAAAGGGATGAAATGATCGGCATCTGGATGAAACAGAACGGGTCTCGGTGATGGCGCGCTAGAGAAAAGGACCTGAGACTGCTCATGTGCCGAATCGCCAGTTGAAGGAATAAATCGTGAGTGTCGGTATGAAAACCTCCTGGTGTTTCAGGTGGGCGATTTATGTAGAGAGTCAAAGACCGTGTTAAAGAAATGGCCCATTGGTCATGGCATGCTATGAAGAGATCTATTCGAGGGCCGACAAAGAACACGAGGTCTTTGTAGAGTAAGCGAATAGCAACATTGTGCCATTCCCTGTTGACGAGAAGACAAGAATGAACGGTAGATCTCTGGTCGCAAGGGCTAATATTCTCAAACACCTTGGTGAGAAGTTCGAGAGGGAGTGTATTGGCCATTGGATAGAGGAAATCGTCAATAGAATTGTAGTATTGAAGAGAAGCAGAAGAATAGAATAAGTAATTGGAGGCATTTATCGTGCAGCATCCATTGGTCACTATCCTATTAGCAGGGGCGGATAATGCCCCAGTCAACGAACGTGGCTGAGTCAGGCCGACGGCCGAGCTTTTATTCACTGTCCAACACTGAGTAAAATGGCCAAATTACGTATATGATCTCATTATAGTAGTTTTTAAAACAGGAGCAGTTTATAAGTAACTTATATAGTTTTCAGGAGAATCAGCGAGAAGATAAACTGTCCTTAAGAAGTAATAAGATTCAAGAGCTTAGAAGAAGATACTAAAACAAACTTACTAAAGTCCCTAATAAGGATTATTATAATATAGCTAGCTATATTACTAGCTTTAATAGTATAATATATACTATCCCTTTAAGAATTAACTAAAATAGAAAAATATTACTAAATTATTAACTCAAATACTAAAGTTTTTAAAAAAAAAACCAAAGTAAAGCTATAATAAAATTAAGCTATTTAATATAAAATAGCTATATTTAATTAATTTAAAGATATTAATAGATATCTTTATTAATAATAATTAAAGGAAAGTAATCTTAGTAAGAGTTTAAATATTAGATAATAGTATTAAGTTTAGGGAAGTAGTAAGAATATTAAGATATTTTCTTCAGTCCTTGCTTGACTAAAGGAAGTCTATAGTAAATATAAATACAAAATTAAGGTCCTTGGCTTGCTTTCGCAATTTGAGCCAAACAGCTATACTAAAAACAGTTCCCATGCCGGATTTGTTGCCTTACTGTCGACCCTCGTCTTCTGAAACAGTGATAGGGCCAGCGGCTTCGACGACGTTTGCATATTGAGGCCACCATTTCATCGTCACCCATATGCCAACGCACTCATCACTAAACTCCGAACTCTCGCCCAAGCTTTCCCGTGAAACTGTCCTGCTACTTTCAAGATGGTTGAAATCGAAGACTTGGTAATCTGCTGGGTCCTTCTGACGTGGTTGGTCGGACAGACCTGAAGGTGACAGGGAGTTTACTCTGCCGGTGCTTGTATAGAACTAACGGTTGGTAAGAATCCTTAAATATCATGCTGAATAAACGTGACCTGCTTACCACTACTTCACTTTTCTCTTTCCAAAGTTGTACATCCATGCAGGTTATCCATTCACCGCAGTCAACACTGAAAGAAGCTTTGACACCATATGCGGATCCTGCAGTCCTGGATATCTGGCCGGCACCGTAGTCGAAGATGAAGCCAGAGAGCTTTCCAGAGCTGGGGCAAAAGACAGCATGAATTCGCGAGACTGTGCATAAGTTGCCTTGTTCGTCCTCGACCTGCCAAGTCAGTTTGTCTGGAGCGCGACTGTTTGGCCACATGTGCATCATGCTGTTCAAAGTCAGAGAAGTCTCAGGGAAGTGCTCTGACGGTTCTGTGAGAACAGAAGTGTAATCGCACTCGCGATTGAAAATCCAGGCTAGGCCCATCTTTTAGAATGTTAGCATCGATTCCGACGTTTTTCTTGACCGTGGTGTCCTTACCAGTCGCTCGTAGGGATTCTCTGTAAACGAGTACGGGAGCATCTCTTGTTTGTCGCCAAGGACAATCTCCATGTCCCTCTGTCCAAGCCCTGTTTTATTGATCTTGATTCCAGTGATTCTCCCTGCATTCTCTCTGGAAGTGTTACCAGGCAAAGATCCTTGCTCTTGCCAGAAGGTGAATTGGCATATCCTTTCGCCTTTATTCAGAGAAAGGTAGCCAATTTCACAATACCACTGGCCAACGTAAACAGGATGTGATGAGCCCCAGAACTCGAAGCAGAGTCCGGCAACGTGATCAGACTCCCGTGTTCGACCTGGTAGACCTTTTGACACACCTATGCGCCGTACTCCGAATAGCATGACTGAGGTAAAGCAGCCCTCAGAGCGCCGAAGAGAACTAGGTGCCTTTTCCACAGTACCTTCATCCATTTGGAAACTATGCAGATTACTGTGTTCCGCGCTGGTAGTTGTGAGGGGTACCTTCGAGGGATTAGCAGCCAAATGAGTCTTATACTGCACACCTAGTGACTGTAGGACCCCTGAACGCAGCTATAATGGTTGTTGACTGATCAGTCATGTGAATAGAAAAAGGCTCAAACCAAAAGTGCTGCCTACCTGAACTCTGGCAAGTATTGCGGAAATGGGCATCCCGACAGGCGGGATAATTGTTTGCAATGAATGCGCGACTTCGTCGACTGAGGATAAACACGTCCTTCGGAATTCCAAAGTCCGGTCATAGCTGGTCATTAGCTATGATATGCGACAGTTAGATTAGTTTTCATTCCTTAGTTAGCTGGTAAAAGTTGTTAAAAACTATACCTTGATGACACTGATGTTCTCAGTCTCTGAGGACGAGTCCGGCGCGACTTCCAGTGAAACAATTCTCTCGCCCCCTGGTCCATCTATAGAAAACGATTGCTCAATACAAGCAGACCGATCGCCTGCAGTACTTATGACCATCCTCGTACCGTAACTCTTGGTACGACCATCTATATAGGAAAAGGTAAACCCTCTGAAGGATCCGTGCTGGTCATCGTGTAAAGCAGTGATTCGACTGAGACGCGAAATAAAGGCTCCCCCGGGGCCCCCAAAGTCCATATTTAAAAAGTATGGCGGGGCGACTGTCTGCTGATCTTTGGGTGTAGAGGGATGAATGACTCCAGACACGGAGGCGTCTGGCTCGTTGGGATGCCAGAGCCCAGACAGCGAACCTGGCACTTTCGTTGCAGCAACTTGCATGTCTGTGCCTTGGATGCCTTCTTCAAGGACCTGAAGTGATACAATTTTGCATGCCTGAATGTCTCATTAACCTGATACTAGGTTGGAGAAGAGTCTCAAACTTACATCGAATCCGATTACTGCTCCACACAACTGGGAATCAATTTTTGGCTCCAAAATCGCGACACCAACACCGTCAGGAGGATCAGTAACAGTGCCTACACTTTTCCAAGCAATAGCACCAGTCCCGTTGTCGATGCGAAAACTAAGACCAACTATACCGCTTGCAGAGGCAGCGACCCGCAGCCCGGTCATGCGATGGTTGGGGCCGAGAGGTACATGAATTTCTGTCTGAGGTATGATGTAACCAACACTAGAAACCTCTTTAAAACTGTTGGTTTCGCTAGGCTCGAAGAGCCTGATACCAGAAATGTAATAATCCCCATCAAACAAGATGCGTGACAGGGATATCCTTGAGCCGATGTCCGCGTTTTGTGGTCGCAAGATGATGTATTGAAATCCAAAAGATCGTGCACCCATCTCACTGGGAAGATCATTATGAGCATCTTCTATTATCGGGGTCCGCACAAATTGCCCAAGCTCGTATCGTTGTGAAATCACATCCTGCTCCACGCTTTGGCGGTCTTGAAGACACAAATCCTGGTCAAGAAGTGGCATCAACGACCTTGCCACAACATCGAGGCATAGCCAAATTCGGCGGCGGTTGCGCATGTGGCCAGTTTCCGATTCGTCGCGTAGATTACACTTCAAGTCAAAGTAAAGCCTTCGCCAATTGAGCTTGGAGTTTGACTGTAGGTAAAGCTCGTGATCGAACGGAAAGAAGCCCATCTCTCTGTCAGCTGAAAAGCGGCTTTTCCAGAAACACTGCGGAAGGTGGTCGGGGCTAGTCATCCTCGATACAAACTTTGATGAAAGTCGCAAGTTGCAAAGGTCTGTTGAATCCACCATGGTGATTACCAAATGCACAATTTCAGGCGACAGCCTTGCGAATATATCCTCAGAAACCTGAAAGTCAGATGTGGTATGAAGCAGTTCGGAAACATCTTTGGTTGTCTGGGTTACAGACCCAAGAGCGAGCGTGGTAGGATCGGCCAGGATAAAGTTCCGGGACTCAGGCAGACTCAACGGTGACTTCCAGAATTTGAGGGCACCACCAAAGTCATGGCTCGGACAGGGAACTTTGAAGCGGTCATATGGTAGACAGTTGAGCAGGCGGAATAAAAGTTCTGCGATACGTTGCGGCTCAGCCTGGCTATATTTGGACAAGGAAACCTTTTGTTGTAACAGCTGCCAGCAGGCTTCGTGAAAGGCAAATGTCCATATCCTAGTCGTTGGTGAATAGTTCAAGTAGTGCCATGCCAATTGATGTTCCGGACTCATATAAGATGTATCATGGTCGCTGCTAGCCAAAAGAGCACTTCCATCGGAATAGCCGACACCGGTGAGGGTGACTGTTGACAATCCTCCGTGAGACGTGACTGTGATAGAATAAGCATCTGGAACGACCGGAGCAAGACCTTGCACTAACCTGCGCGGATTTCTTGCTTCCAATCGAGTCGCTTAGGAGGGTTACCTGGTAGCGAGGATGGGCATGGCACAAGGATGACTCCACAGAGAACACAGAACTCGTGCATGATTAGCTCAAAATGGTATTATCCACCACCTCGTTCTGGAGACCTTCTAGGTTCCAGTTTCTGTCGGTACCGGTCGCAATATGAGATGAAGGCAAAAGGATAAGAACAAATTGCTGGAAGTTGTTGGTAGGTAGGTAGTCAGTGAATGTGAAGTTGACTGGCTGCCTGGCAGAAAGTTGTGGGCCAGGGGTAGTAATGCCTTAGGCATAAGCGCACTATGGTCGGGCCGAGCGAGCAGCGCTTATGAACCCCACTCAGTCCTAATTTAATCCACTAATCTACTCCGTACGGCCCTGAACGAACCGCCATTGTACCTAAAGTTGGCAACAAGCTGGCGTGTCGCCGGCCAATATGGTCTCATAGGCGCGCGGCTGTTTTCTTCAGTGGAAGGTAATTTGAAGTTCGTTTCTGCGGCCAATAATGACAATGGAACCTTTGGCTCGATGGCGGCTAAAGGGTTTCAGGTCATCTCTGTAGATGGCCGGGACATGCTTACCTTTGAGCCAGGTATAAGAGTCAATGATTCCCGCCTTGAAATTGGATATCCAGGCAAAAAATCAGTAAACTACATATATTCTCTCTTGCAAGCATCTTTTCTGATTCCACTCAATTTCTTGGTATATTCTTCAACATCTATCCAACCACTCAAACAGCATGGCGGACGGGCAAGTTTTCAATTTCTACAACGTTGGCTTTGCTAGCGCCATTCTGATGGCGCAGAAGTCCACCTATGAGGAGCCCATCCAGATGCTCTGGAACACAATTCTCCAGTCTTGGTTCCCTGCTGTCGGAGCCCAAACAGCCTACAAGGTCGCCCCCAAAGCCGCAATCTTGGCAAACAATGATCAACCCGATGCAGTCGTTATTGAGGTTCGGCTGGTCGGAGCTGGCCTCGTCCGGGACTCTAGAATGCTCATGGAGTACCAGATTCTGATGGTTGAATGTAAGAGTTCAGAGCACGATAGCGACAGCGGATGGGCCTCGGCTGCAACCCAGCTCACCCATTATATGGAGCAAAACACCAATGGGTCTAGGAAGCTTTTCGGAGCTGTGGCTGTTGGAACCAAGGTGCAATTTTATGAATGGGAATACCGACGCAATCGCTCATCTCTGCGTCCCATTCACCCTGCACGACTGGACCTCGGTGATGCTGGGGATCGCCATACACTCGAGACCATGTTGGACCATGTTAGGACTCAGGGCTGGAATCTGGCACAACAGAGTACTTGAGCGTTTCTTTTCTTATATCATCAAGGAGGAAATCTTATTATCATTTGATATTGTATATATCCTTCTCTCAGCTGCAAATAGCTGCCTCGGGAATATCTAGACATAGCAGCCGTAACTGTATAATTTATGGCATAGACATAACATAGTTGGGATTATTTGTCGGAGGAAACAAACATAAAAAAGTGAAAGCTCTAAGTATCAATAATACTTTATTCTAACCACCCCCTATTGCCACTTGATATTTAGCTTTCTTAAGCCAAGACCTGCTTCGCGTGTCTTCTGATTGTCTAGTGAGCAGTGACCCTAGGCTAAGCCAGGGGTCACGGAGATCTACAGGCCATGATGTACGCGCTGTAAAAGTACCTCTTGGCGCTGGATTGTCAGCCGGACTTGTTGCATATTGTATTATGCTATATACATGATAGCTTGTCATATAATCTTCCTTTCCGCATCGAACAGGGAGGCTCGATTCCTAGCTACTCATGAACCCGACATAGTTGGCATTGAAAATGAGTTCATCGTATATCTTGCCTCATAGTAACATGATCATAACGCATGTCTGACGCTTGTGTAAAAGTGCCATCGAGAGGTCCAGGATAAGATCTCGACCTAGAGACACCGAATCGATGTGGTTTCATAGACGTCACAGCCTCCTAGGAAGTTCAAAGAGTGAGGGGTTTCAATTCATGTCTCTTGACCAACTCCCAACCCGGATCAGGATGAGTAAAGCGGAAGAGCTCAACCTTTGTTGCTTAGCGAATGGGGTCAGCTACGATTATCTTCTAATAGTTTGGGATATGTAGTAACCAGATTCTTTACCTCGTCACTTTTCCTACTCCGAGGTCCCCTTCGGTATCGTCGGAATCGTCAAAGCCATTGGACCCTTACAGGACTCGCCTAACAATCCCTGTATCCACAAGGCAAACGGCTTGATCCCAGCACGATTCTGACAGGGGCAAAGAGATCCACTGTCTACAAGTCGCTATCTCGTAACATCAAATTATGCTTGACGATCCCTTCAAATTTAAAGTGGTTGTTATCCGCCGATATTAAAATTTGGCAGATTAATCCAGTATACATTATCCTTTACATTGCAGGTATTGACATGCCAACTTCGACATTGTCAAAATTTAAGCTTGTCTCTCGCTTAACTTTTAAGATTGCTTGTTCGCTTCTGACAGTTTAAAGCCGCTAGTTCTAAACTATTGAACAGACTATTGATTCTCATTAAAGAAAAGGATTAAGAGCTGAAAAGCACGGGCAATGCTAAGGAGCGTACCACTATGAAGATTGTTCCCGTTCTATTTTTTGTTTTCTTTTCCTTCTTCATCTGCTTTTAGGCTGCTGCTTTGTACTTCTCTCCAGTCGTTACAACGGCGCTCGTGACAAGTCTCTCGTTAAACACCATGCATCTCAAAGGAATCTCGTCGATGGCTTTGAGCTTGTTGGTGGCGCAGTCGGTCATCGCAAGCCCGTGTAAACCGGTAGCCTCCCGTGCCAGTAAGTTCAAGCCATTATTGAGTTGGCTGAGCTAGTGCCAAGCCACTGGGAATAACTTCATTGTCAGCTGAACTGTCTTACTAACTGCGATTAGGCTCATCTATCTTGAGTTTTATGATATCTATCTCTGCACCGTCCTCTACAGGCTCCGAGACACTTGTTCTGGAGACAACGTCGACCGAGAGCGAGACGGCTACTACCGTGGAAACAAGTGTCGCAAGTGCTATTACAACCACTGCATTTACCATCGATACAGCCACTAGCAGCGCAAAGTCATCTACAAAGACTGAAGCTTCTTCGAATGCGATCGGGACAAGTGCCATCGCCACTGAGGCCACGACTGTAGCTGAGGGCAGTACTTCTATGGCTGACGGCACTACAACTATCGTTGTCTCTTCAACTGCTGAAAGCGCTACCACCACCGATACAACGGAGACCGAGGCAATCACTGAGTCTTCAACTGCTATCGACACCGCCGCAACTACGGCAAAGACGACAACTAGGACTGAAACCACTACTAGTGCAGTTGGTGCAACCAGTACCTCGGCTGAAACATCAGCTACAACTACAGATGGTACAACAGTTGCTGTCAAGGAGAGCACAGCACAAACATCTGAGGGTGTTACAATAACAACTGTGACCAAGGATACAGCTACGTCTATCTCTGTGGACAGCACGGCAACAACTGCTGAGGGTTCAACAACCACTGATAGCGTCACATCTTCGGAGGGCAGTACAACAACTCAAGCAACAGACTATACTACATCAATACCCAGTAGCGACACTACGACAAGCGGTGAAAGTGTCACTACTATTACAACTTCGTCCGAGGGTGTTGCTACAACAACATCTGGAGACAATACGAGCCGCAACCAAGACACTACGACTACTATCGCGACTACATCTAAGAGTGGTGCTTCACCTACCACGACTTCATCGGAGCATAGCACTACAATGACTGATGCTAGTACGACAACAGGATCTGGTGAGACTACCCTTCTTATCACTACTTCATCCGAAGACGGCAGTACAACGGCCAAGGATAGTACTTCTGCGATCCCAACATCGGAAGGCAGTACTGTAACATCTGGAGACATCACTACCGCTGTCACGATGTCATCTGGAGGCAGAACTACATCATCCGAGGACAGCACTACCACTGTAGCAACTTCAGCAAAAGCCAGCACTGAAACATCTGGACTGGGTACAACAACTTCTGGTGACAGCACTACCGTCACTGTGACTTCATCAAAGGAGACCAGTGCTACAACTGATGGAACGACTACTACCACTGCTGCTGCGGAGGACAGTACTACAACTTCTGTAGAAAGCACAACAACAGCCGAACAGAGCACAACGGCTAAAGAGAGCACGACAACGGCTGAACAGAGTACTACAACGACAGATGAGACTACTACCACGACTTTTGAGACAACTACCGCAGCGGGCACCACCACCACTGGCTGTCCTCCTCCAACCACCGTCCTCGCAAACCCAACACCTCTATTCACCTCAGGAGATTTCCACATGGATGAATACGACACCGTTCACCTCCCTTTCCCAGTCGGCATATACGGCCACCTCTCAAACACAGTCTATGTTAGTACAATCGGCATGTTAACCCTCGTAGCTCCAGACAACTTCTACGAGGGTAACTACGAGCTTCCCTTTACTACATACTACCCATCAGTGGCTATCTTTCCATACTGGATTGAGTATATGTATATGATGTCCGATGTCTGCAACTCAGGCATCTCGTACGAGGTTCATCAGACGTCTAGGGGGCAGACGTTCACTGCTGAGTACACCATGGGTGCGCTACGCGATGATGGTTCTACAGACACGGTTCACTTCACCGTTAGCTTGTATAAAGATCATCCTGGGTTGGTGAGATTCGTGTACTACCGCACTTATACTGTTGACCACCCGACTGTTGGTGTCCAAGCTGGTGACGACTCTTACTCGCAGTACTCTTTTGGCATGGCGATACCAGAAAACTCCTACGTCGAGATTGATACGAGCAGTGGGGATGCTTTCACGACTAGTGGCCAGCTGTGATGAGAATACGGAGCGTTCAAATACGTAGACAACAGCACTATAGAATAATTAGAATAGAATCTATATATAATATGGTAGATCGCATGAGGTCCCACCATTGTATTTTCAGATCTCAGAGTCCCGAGTTTTCGACCCTACCCAGCCTCAATGCTATACGACGTTTGCGTCTCATTGCCTTCCTGTTTTGTAGCAGAACAAGTTCCCATCAACATGGCATAAAGGTCATCTGATCTAAAGATATCGGCATTGCTCAGTACAGCAGCGGCCGACTACAAGGTATCACAGATATAAGCCCTGTCTCTCAGTCTGCAGGATCATCAGTATTAGCCCGAGGGCCCGTTCTGTCTCGGCTGCCAGCCAATCGCCACTGTGAACCCTGTCAGTCAGCGGGAACTGTTGTGCGTTTCCGAATCGACCCTTTTCCGTATTTGGTATGGCAGGTTGGGTTACGATGCGAATCGTGCGCGTAGATAGAGATGCGTATCAAGCTTGTTTTTAGTTGTATCATTCATTGATGCTTTAAGCTTATGATATTTAAGCTTCATTCAACCTCTAGAGCAGCTTTGTCTATAGATTTCTAGATAATGTTGTGTCCGTTGCCAATCACCCTTCAAGCGTATTCTGACTGAATTGACTGATGGTTTATCACGTAGACTGGCAAGAATGGGAGTATTTGCTTCATATCCCGAGCTTATTTGCCGCTGATGATTAAATCGCTCCCGTACTGTCATCCAGACCTGATAAGTGTCAGATGCAAATACTACCTTCTCAATTGACTCAAACAAAACTCTTGGTCAGCAAAGAACTTCTGTTAGTTTTCGTTTAGTCCCCATTCTCCTCCCACCGAAGGATTCCTTGGCAACATAAATCCCATCAGCCTAGAATCAAACCCGCCACTAAAAAGCCAATCGTGAATAACCTCACGTTCGGCCCCCAACTTAGTCTCGATCAGTCGATACTTATCAAATACGATGGTTGCGAGCAAATGCAGGGTAACACAGTGAATGCAGAGGCGGGTTGACGTTGCTTCACCTTCCACTTTGGGTCTAGATCCTAGGCGAAAGGAGCACGGGGAGCAAAAGTGCCAGACTTATCGATGGACCGACTTCCGAAAATGTGTGAGGGAGCTTATTTTGGATATATCTTGCTAGGATCTTTTGATCGGGCTATCGCGTTGACTGTGGAGGTGGAGATATCGTTGTGTTGATCATGAAGATTCAAGTATAAAAGATCAATACTCTAGCCTTTGAATATCAGTTCCTCTCAACTCAAAACCATCAAACAAACCAATATCTTCTCCTCACAGCTCATCAACCGCCAAAATGAAGTTCCTCCCCCTCGCAGTCGCCCTCTTCGCAACCCTCACCGTCGCCGCCCCCTCCTCACCAAGCGACATCCAAGCCCGCGCCTGCGTCTGCAAGAAAGTCGGCGACGAGTGGATTTGCACGGGCACAAAGTGCTACGACAAAGTAAAGCGCGATCTCGTCCCCCGCCAGTGCTCATGCCACAAGATCGGCGACGAGTGGATCTGCACCGGTCCCAAGTGTCCCCGCGATCTTCCTGAGGAGAACAAGCTTGAGAAGAGACAGTGTTCGTGCCACAAGGTTGGAGATGAGTGGTTGTGCGGTGGTCCCAAGTGTCCGAGAAGTCTGCCGGCTGAGGAGAGTGGGTTGGAGAAGAGGCAGTGTTCTTGTAAGAAGGTTGCTGGGGAGTGGATTTGTAGTGGACGGAAGTGCCCTCGGGATTTGTCGCACCTTATGGGTGAGGAATAAGTTCTTGTTGGGTAATAATTTAGTGTCGAGTAAGTATCGTGTTTCTCGCATACGTTTTGTCTTGAGTCTGACACATTCCTAGACCCATTCATTATTGCCAAGCTGGAAACATCCGGTCGATCATCAGTGAAATCCACATGCGTAGTACTGGGGGCTTGGCAAGGACTAGTTAAGGTTCAATCAGATAGTATCGCATGAATATATGACTTGCAAACTGAAACTTATTCACTTGTCCTTGATATTACTAGCCAGGTGCAAGGCGTATCTAGCTCGTGAGACAATCACCACCACTACCAGCGAAGAACCGAGTAATCATTTGAGTCGTGTATTCTTCATCCCCGTTCCTATGTATGAATGATATCAAGGTCATGCTCTCTCTCTCCCCGTTTAACCTTCCAAGCCGCACTGTGATTTAACCGTACAAGCTCCATAACAAACTCACTAATCTCCTGAATATGCTCAATCTCCTCCATCGGAAGCCTATCAGAAGGAATTTTCCGTGTGATCTTGCTTATCGACGATAAGATATACAAATCGTTATCTGCTGAAGAACCGAGCGGGTGAATCAGGATGTTCATGAAGAGTGGCATCGCAGCCATAGGCGCATAGTGTGATACTATCCATAACGCGTCTTCTTCCCAGAGTTCCACTATCTGGTTCAAAATTCGGAAGATGGAACGACTTGCTTCGATGGAAAGATCAGCGCTGGATTCGACTACGCTGTGGAGATCATCTGGAAGATTCTCCTCGAAGTCGCCGCATTTCCGAACTAGTGTGTGGATGTTGATGATGGTGAAGAGGTAATCGAGCTGTAGATTTATGAAATATGCCCTTTCTTTCATCCGATCTCTCTCGGTCAAAGATGCAGGGAGTCCGAACACCAAATCTGATGAGATGGATAACCGCGGTCGATAGCTTGCACTGATTGATAAGCGCCATTCTTCAAGCTCATCGTCGAGCTGTCGAACATGGGCGAGGAGTTCGCCCTCCGTGTACTTGAAGGCTCGTGGAGAACATAGAATGTTGCTTGCGTTTTCCTTGATTCTCGCGAGGTTTGTATCTCGCGGGAGGCTGTGGTACCATAGTGTTTGATCTTCAGCATCACTCATATCGCAGTGATCTGAATTGAGTAGCGGCGGTTTATCTGTTCGTAGGGACATATCTTTGTCATAGCAGTAGCAGATCCAGAATAATCTCCGGATGTGCAGCCTTGTTTGGTCGTCGAATGTTGGAATGTGTTGGGGGAAGATTGCCGGTCGTGGCAGAGGGAAATGGCCGCCGAGTTCGCACACCATGCGACATGCGCTGGCGAAGCTGACTGCTGCCTCGCGGCATTGCCCTCTGGTCTTTTGACTTGCCCACTGCTTTCGTCAGCCTCGTTGACGATCTTGACGGTTCTATCACTCACCAGAAGAAGCGTTCCCTGCAAACTGTCCAAGCTAGTAATCCCACTCACAACACCCAACAACCTCGACGCCTCACTAACACATTCCCTCGGCTCAAAAGCAAACCCCAACAGCTGAGCATCAGTCGTCCTCACAACAAGAGCAATCATAGCCCAAAGACAAGCCTCAGCAGGCGCCCTCCTCCCCAAATCACCAACCCCCTCATCAAACGCCCTGCTCAACGTCCCCTCAAAGAGGCCTCTCTCCAAAAACGGAAAGATAACAGCTGTTTTGGACTTGAAAAATAACTCAACGACATGCGCGCAGATAGCCCTAGGGGGCAGAACCCTCGGCGTTTCAGAAAATGAAACAGAGCCAAGCGGCGGCGCAGGATTTCCGAAAATGTCGAAATTCTCGAGAAATACGCGCTCCCCTGCTCCGTCTGAGATCCACTGCCAGCCGCGATCTGAGAGAATACCTATTCCCTTGAAATACCAGTTTGTCCCGATGTGGCAGCGACATAATTTGTAAACGGCCTTGGAACGTATTGTTGGCGATACACCAATCGGACTTATCACCGGTTGGCGAGTGATTGGGGATGAAGCGAAACGAAGACTTGTTGGTTCAGACCATGGCGAGGGGCCTCCAATGGACATGTTTGTGCTATTCGTCAAAGCCGTTTGAAGCGCCTCCTCGAGCGTTTCCACGCGACGTGATAGTTCCTGGACGACATCGGAAGTAGTTCTGAAAGCGTCAGTCTGAAGCACCCAATGGAACGGTTCACCCCTTGGCAGTCACAAAAAACAAGCTTACCTTTTGTTTGGGTCCTTCTGGATCACTCTATCAAAGGTGCATGTGAGCCCCTGGCTGTCGCACCAGTCACACGGATCACCCTGCGTTTTGATCAGGCATTGAATCTATAGCAGAGTGTTAATATAATGGTCTGATGTCATCGGGAGGGAAACAAAACATGTTTTTTTTATCTTACCTTTCGCTTATAGCATGTGTCGCAGGCTCGTCGGGGAGGCATTGCGAGGGAGGGATGAAGTGTAATCGGAAAGACGGAAGTGAGATTGACGGAGAGGCGGGTTTCCGTGGGGCAGAAAATGCAAAATGTAATGCAGTGAAATGTAATGTGTTGGTGCTAGAGAGAACCTAGTGTGAGCGGTACAGTTGGCACGTGGATCTGCTGAATGGTGTTAGCGAGACAGGGATCAAGATCGAATCGTTAGTGATTGTCTCTGGCGCATTTACCGCTGAGGCCTGAGAGGGGGACTTTTCCTCCGAGTGTCTCTCAATTGATTGGCAAAAGTGGTTGAAAAGGACAGAAGCGTCCAGACAAGTCGACGTTTCATCCCAATCCCAAAATCTCGATCTGTCAAAACAGGCCTCCCAAGGTACAGGGTAGCATAAAGCGCTGCAACCTAAGCGCAAACCTTGGTCCTGGGTACGATCGGATCAGCGCTTGAATTGCTTCACGTAATGACAACGACAAGCGAGATTCTGTAATATTGCGGGGGGGGTTTGATAGTTACAACACATACCCGTCACTAAATAAGCTTGATTGGGTGGTATCATCAAGGGAGGCGGTGCAGATGCAGCAGAAACAAGATCAAGCTGTGGTCAGAGCTCGAGCTTTTCATTTCCGTCTCCGATTACATAACTCACTACCCTCAAAATCCCTTATGTCTTATTGGCTAGTGAAAAGAGCTCCCCTGCTGACCGGCGCAGATCTTAGCTCCATTGAGATATCGGACTTCCGATGTCCGATGATATAAGACAATGTTTCGTTTATCAGATCTTTTAGAGTTGATTCATTGGTGGGACTGTACACCTCTTGTTGGTAACTGACAACAGCTCCCCCTGTATCTTCTCAAACTAAGCTTTTTAAGTGTACACGTTAAATGATGTTTGCTAGGTGATGAGCATTAGATATAAAGTGAAAAACCCCACGGCCTCAAGCACCATGACTCACCCATCGCAGCTCACTGGTTTGGAGCTCACATCATTCCTCTACTATCTATATTCTGCCAAGGGCCGCTACAATGTCTGGCCATCTTGACCCCAAAGCCCTACTGGATCCTCGCCAGCGCTCCATCAGCGAAGTAGGCACCATATCATCCGCTGGCGACACCACTGTTGTTCCTAGCATCAACACCGCTGAAATTCCCCAATATCTCGATGCTGGCAACGAGAAGCGTTTTCCCCACGATCCCAACAATCCTTTCAATCACAGCCCTGAGGTCTTGAACCAATTACTCGACCCCAAATCCCTCGATGTCCTCAAGGGGCTCGGCGGGCTGCCGGGCTTGGCGCGCAGTCTCAATGTCGATCTGAAAGCTGGTCTTAGCGTTGATGAGCTGAATAACCAGAACTGTTCCCGTATCAAAGTCTTTGGTCGCAATCAACTTCCAGCCAAGAAACCAAAGTCTATTTGGCGATTGGCATGGATCACCTTCCAGGAAGCAGTGCTGATCATGTTGACTGTTGCTGGTACAATTTCTCTTGCGCTTGGCTTATATGAGACTTTTGGGGTAAAGCATCAACCGGGCGATCCTACGCCCGTTGATTGGGTCGAAGGTGTCGCGATTCTCGGCGCTGTTCTCATCGTTGTGGTTGTTGCTTCACATAACGATTGGCAGAAAGAAAAGGCGTTTGTGAAGCTCAACACCAAGAAGGACGATCGCGAGGTCAAGGTTGTCCGATCGGGAAAATCAATGCTTGTCAATGTCGCTGATGTCGTTGTTGGCGATGTCATGAACCTTGAGCCTGGTGATTTGATCCCCGCTGATGGTATCTTCATCGATGGCCACAACGTCAAGTGCGACGAGTCGACTGTCACTGGCGAGTCTGATGCATTGAAGAAGACTCCTGGAGCGAAGTGTTTTGTCGACGATCCTATGCGCACTAAGGAACCTGATCCTTTCATTATCTCTGGATCTCGTGTCCTTGAAGGTATGGGTACTTTTGTTGTTACCTCCGTCGGCGTCAACAGCAGTTTTGGCAAGATCATGATGTCGGTACGAACGGACATTGAGTCTACACCTCTCCAGAAGAAGCTCGAAGGTCTTGCCGTCGCTATTGCTAAGCTTGGTGGTGGTGCTTCACTCCTCATGTTCTTCATTCTGCTCTTCCGCTTCTGTGCCTCTCTTCCTGGTGACGATAGACCCGCTGAGGAGAAAGCTTCTACTTTTGTTGATCTCCTCGTCGTGGCTATTGCCATCATTGCTGTCGCTGTACCCGAGGGTTTGCCTCTTGCTGTCACTCTTGCGCTTGCCTTTGCGACAACTCGTCTCTTGAAGGAGAACAACCTTGTTCGCGTCCTCAGAGCGTGTGAGACTATGGGCAACGCAACTTGCATTTGCTCCGACAAGACAGGAACTTTGGTACGCAACACTCTCCCAACACAAAACATCCTCTAACATCTTAGACCACGAATAAAATGACAGTCACCGCCGGCCGCTTCGGTTCCTCGACCTTCACCTCCGACATCCCCAGCTGGGCAACGACCCTCTCCCCCTCAACCCGCAAACTCATCACCCAATCCGTCGCCATAAACTCCACCGCCTTCGAGGGCACCAACGAAGGCGACGCCCCCTTCATCGGCTCCAAGACCGAAACCGCACTGCTCCAACTCGCCAAAGACCATCTCGGCATGCAATCCCTCTCCGAAGCACGAGCGAACGAACAAATAGTCCTCATCGAGCCCTTCAACTCCGTCAAGAAGTACATGCTGGCTGTGATCAAGGTCCAGGCCGGATACAGGGTTCTCATCAAGGGTGCTTCGGAGATCATGGTTAGCTTCTGCTCTACTGAGGTTAATCCGGCGACTGGTGCTGTTGAGGCTTTGGATCGCAAGGCGGCTGATGATGCGATCATGGCTTTTGCGAGGAAGTCGTTGCGTACTATTGGGTTGGTGTACAAGGACTTTGAGGAGATGCCTGATCTTGAGAACTTGGGTGACTTGACGCTTCTTGGTATCGTTGGTATTCAAGATCCTGTTCGGGAGGGTGTGCCTCAAGCTGTGCAGAATGCCAGACGCGCTGGCGTTGTTACTCGCATGGTCACAGGCGATAACCTTGTCACAGCACGAGCTATCGCCACAGAATGCGGTATCTTCACCGACGGCATCGTCATGGAGGGTCCAGAGTTCCGCAAGCTGTCCGAGGAAGAGCTTGACAAGGTTATCCCTCGTCTTCAGGTCCTGGCCCGTTCTTCACCTGACGACAAGCGGGTTCTTGTCACGCGTCTCAAGGTCTTGGGCGAAACAGTTGCTGTGACTGGTGATGGTACTAATGATGCGCCCGCTCTCAAGGCAGCGGATATCGGATTTTCTATGGGTATTTCTGGGACAGAGGTTGCGAAGGAGGCGTCTGAGATTATCCTTATGGATGATAACTTTGCTTCCATCATTACTGCGCTGAAATGGGGACGGGCTGTCAACGATGCGGTGCAGAAGTTCTTACAGGTATGTTCTCAGCCATTGTTTTGGACAATTGGATGGGTTGCTGACTTGCCAAGTTCCAAATCACCGTCAACATCACCGCCGTTCTGCTTTCTTTTGTTACATCCATGTATGACGACAAGATGGAGCCTATTCTCAAGGCGGTCCAGCTTCTCTGGGTAAGTGACTCGTCTCTAGATGTCTTTGTGATACTGACCTCTGTAGATCAACCTTATCATGGACACCATGGCTGCCCTCGCTTTGGCCACCGATCCTCCCACCGACTCCATCCTCGACCGACCTCCTCAGCCCAAGTCCGCCCCTCTCATCACCATGAATGTAAGTCAAATCTCCCCTCCTATCCACCTCCACCACTAACAACCCCAGATGTGGAAGATGATCATCGGCCAGTCCATCTTCCAAGTCGTCGTCGTCCTAGTTCTCTACTTCGCAGGCGACTCCATCCTCGGCTACAACACCTCCATCGCCGCCGAAAAGCTGCAGCTCGACACCATCATCTTCAACATGTTCGTCTGGATGCAGATCTTCAACGAACTCAACTGTCGCCGTCTTGACAACAAGTTCAACGTCTTTGTCGGCATCCACCGCAACCTGTTCTTCATCCTTATCAACGCGATCATGATCGGTCTCCAGATCGGCATTATCTTCATCGGAGGCCGTGTCTTTGACATTGACACTGATGGTCTTAATGGTGTGCAGTGGGCGATTTCTATCCTCATTGCGGCCTTTAGTCTGCCGTGGGGTGTGCTGGTTAGGATCTTCCCTGATGAGTGGTTTGCAAAGGTTGTGTATTTCTTTGCGCCGCCTTTTGTGTGGGCTTATAACCTGATGGCGAGGGGTTGGGGGAGGTTTATGAGGTTGTTTAGGAAGAGTAAGAAGGCGGATGATGAGGAGGATGGAAGTTCTTTGGAGGAGAGGGAAAGTAAGGAGAAGTCTCATGGGGTTGGACCCATGATCGTTGAGCCCAGGAACTAAGTCATCAGATAGTTGGCAAGATTGGATGGAAAAGGTTGTTTGAATTTGGATATCTGGGAGGAACAAAAGCAAGGATGGGACTGGTGTAGCATGTTGAATATTTATGGCAATCGCCTGGCGTTGAATAGAGGAACAAATAGCGATAGCACTTTCATTGAATGACTTTCAAACTTCAATTGCATCATGACTTCCCTAATCTTGATTGGCCAATGGGTCATAAACACTGCGTACGGAGAATAGCCTAATAAACACCCAGATAACCAACAAACATAAACCGGGTCTAGATCACACGATAAACACCTCAAAAAACAAGCTTAAACACGTTAAACTCACGGAATCCTCGGACTATCAAAAAAGTTCCTCAACCCCGCATCATCATGATGCGACGCTACGCGGTGATCAAGCCCCAACACGGAAGGTCAACCAGAGCCAAGCAAATCCTCGTCGTATGACGCAAGCATCTTATCGTGATCCTCACAGAAACTTTGTGCTCTCGTGAACTTGACATTCCTCTTTCAGAGATGCGGTGTAAGCGCTAGCTTATCGTGACTGGGTGTAAGTGTGAAATTCCCCGCACGAGATGTGCCAAGGATGCTTTGAGGGGTAGTATAAATATGAATGTAGGTTCTGCTACCGTAGAGGAATTTGTCACGACTTTTGGGATACTGTGAAGATGGCGAAGAATTTGGCTACTTGTCTTGTTGCTGCGGCGTGTGTATACGCTTGTCTCCCCGACAAAGACGAACTCTCCGCTCTTCGAGCCCGTCGCTCATCACGAACTTCTCAAAGCCGTCATCTCAAGCGCGATGTCGTAGAATTCCCTCCGGTCCTCACCGAAGTCGAAACTCTTCTCGTCAATTCCTTTGACAACAACTCTATCTCAGACTGGTCCCTCTACTACACCTCTGGTTATCGTCTCGCAGGGCATAACAGGTCTCAAGCAGAGTGGACGCAGAAGAAGTGGATCGACGCAGGCTGGGAATCGTGGATCGATGAGTATTGGATCACTTATACGGAACCGATTGAGAGTACGCTTAGTTTGAGGAGACCTGATGGGAGTGTGCATGAGGTTCAGAGGCTGGAGGATAAGTTGGATGTTGATGAGCAGACGAGGAATCCTAATGAGCAGGTTGCGTATCATGCGCTTTCTGGGAGTGGGAGGGTCAATGCTGAATATGTTTACGTTGGGTAAGAATATGACCCTGAGGTATTGTTGAAATGGCTAATTGAGCGATAGGCGTGGTTCGAGGGAGGATTATCAGAAGCTCAAGGATCTTGGTGTTGAGCTGAAGGGAAAGATTGCTCTGGCTCAGTATGGCGGTGCGAACCGTGGAGTCAAGATCAAGAACGCTGAGGTGAGTTCCTGTCTCTCGATCATGAAGAACTGGAGACTAATTTACAACAGGCCCACGGTATGATTGGAACCATTCTATACACAGACCCTCTCGAGGACGGTGAGATCACTGAAGCGAATGGTTACCTGCCCTACCCAGGTCAGTTTCATACATACGCTTCCATTATCAGCATGCTAACGCATCTCAGACGGACCTGCTCGCCATCCCTCCTCCATCCAAAGAGGCAGCACCCGTTGGGGCTCCCTCTCCTTCGGCGACCCCTCAACAATCGGCTACGCCTCCCACAAAGACTCTCCCCGCGCCGACATAACCCCCTACGGTCCCTCCATCCCCTCCATCCCCATATCTCCCTGCGACGGTCTTCAACTTCTTCACGCCCTCGACAACCATGGCCTCTCTGCCGAAACTGTCAATCGCACTAACTATAAGGGCGCTTTTTCAAATGTTACGTATCATAGTGGTCCTGCACAGGGAGCCACGCTGAATCTTGTGAATATCATGGACACGAGACTTGAACCAGCGTGGGATGTTATCGCTTCGATTAATGGTACAAATGAGGATGAGTATGTCATTATTGGGAATCATAGGGATGGGTGGACGGCTGGCGGTGCGGCGGATGCTGTGTCGGGTGGTGCTTTGCTTATTGAGATGGCCAAGGCTTTTGGGAAGCTCGTCGAGAACGGATGGAAGCCTCGTCGTACAATGTAAGTTCATCCCAACCCAACCCAAACTCAAGACTAACGAGTGCAGAATTCTAGCTTCGTGGGACGCTGAAGAGTTTGGTCTCATGGGCAGCACCGAATGGGTCGAGGACCGTCTTCCGGAACTTATTGAAAAGACAGTTGCGTATATCAACCTCGACACTGCTGTTTCTGGTCCGCGAGCAGAGATTGTTGGATCTGGTGAGATCCAGACTATTGCTATTGAGACGATGAAGAAGATCATCTTCCCTGAGGGGTATGGCGCTGGACCGACGCTGTATGATGCTTGGTTTAATGCTACTGAGGGTGTTTTGCCTGCTATGGGTAGTGGAAGTGACTATGCTGCTTTTTACCATAACGGAATCACTTCTGTAAGTGAAAAATGAGATCTGGCTGGGGATGTGACTGACTGTTTGCAGCTTGATATTGCTGGAGGTCCTGGTCCTAAAGATGCTGTTTACGCATACCACACGTAAGTAATTCGGCTAGGCCTACCATAACCCAACTGACATGTCTCAGTCTCTACGACACACACCGCTGGATGAGTGAATACGCAGACCCAGGCTTCCATCTCCATACCGCAATGGGTCAATTCGTCAGTCTCCTAACATACCACATCGCCGACGATCCTCTCATCCCCTTCGACCTCACCCACGCCGGCACCGCCCTCCGGGACATCTTTGAAGATCTCGAAGAAAAGCTCACCGACCGCTTCCCCTCGTACGACCTTGACCTCACGCCCCTCTCCTCGGCAGTATCATCCTTTGAAGAGGCAGGAAAGCGCATTTCTACGCTAGCCAAGCAAGCGCTCGCTTTGAATGATACTATTCTGTTGGGTGCTGTTAATTCGGCGTACAAGGCGTTTAGTAGAGGTTTCGCGAGCGAGGGATTGCTGCCTGGTAGGTTCTCGTTCTACAATGTTGTTAGTGCACCGGGTTTGGATAGTGGATATGGCGCGGATGTTTTTCCGGCGGTGCAGGATAGTTTGGATCAAGGGAATTTGACGCAGGCTGAGGAGTGGGTTGAGAGGAGTGCGAAGGCTGTTTTGAGAGCTGCTGAGATTCTAAAGATTGGAGAGTGAGTTGCGGGTTGAGTTCTTCTGATATACGAGGAGGGGCTAGCTCATGCTCTCACGTTAAACGAGCGTCACATTTGAAAGCATATTTATTTAGTAAATTGCTTGCATTATGCTGTGCGTCGTTACAGTTACTCACAGATTTAAGCGATAATGCCACATCATCTGCATTCGATAAGCGACAGCACGTCAGACTCAACCTGGGGGATGGTGAAATGAACACGATGGCGTCAGCCAGCCCCCGACGTTGACCCGTGAGCGAACCGCTGGAAACCAGGACGATAGGGCTGATCAGTTCATTTTCTGGTGCCTGGAAAAACAAGCAACACAGCCCATGCAACAACGGCCATCACGAGCGAATCATAACCGACCGTCATCAAGGATCATCTCGCGTCTTACCCCATTCATACCAGCGCAGTGGACCAGAATAAAACGGCCTTGCCAATTAGATCAACGGTCTAGGACTTTTGGGCTGCAGGCTGCAGGCTGCAGGCTTCAGGCGAGGCAACCTGTGCGAGAGGGAGGAGTGACATGAGGTGAAACGGATGTCCGACTCTCTCTCTCCCTTGTTTCTGTTTCCATTAATATAACACTGCCTGCTTATGCCCTTCTGTTTCTTCTCACTCAATCATACATACTTAATTATTGTCAAACCTGCCGGGTTAATTCACTCCTTCAATCGTCTGTCGTCCTCAACGCTCCTTTTGACCTTGCTTGTTTCATCTGTATTACAACCTTTCGCATAAAAATCCCTTTAATCTCACCCTGTAAGTTTAAGTTCCGAAACATCTTCAATGGCGTCAATCTTCATGCACACAACCTAACGCCTCCAGAATATTCTCCATTTCTTTTTTTCTTAAAAGGCGCATCGCAAAAAATGGGAGATAACAACCACATCGGCGAAGCTGGTCTTCACCATCTTCCTCTACGCATGCGAGACGCACCGCTTTCCAAATTCCCCTCTTTGAACCAACGAAATGGCAAAAAAGTCCCTGAGAGCTTACACTTCACCCCCGGGGCCTTTCGTCTCAGATCGCCGACGGAGTCGTCGATGAGTAGTATTTCTTCGGCGAATGTGCCTGATTCTGCGACGACGCATTCGCTTTCTACGCTGGCGAGTCCGATAAGTACCACGTATGCGAGCTCGATCCAGGAGCAGTTTGCTGCTGCGACGCTGGAGGGGTCGAGGCCTGCGAGTCGGATCTGCCATCGACATAATCCCTCGAGTGGAACGTGCTCGACGTTTGTTAATGAGGATGAGGATGCGATTATCACGGGATATCCTGAGTTCGATATCAAGATTAGGAATTTGAATGAGGCGCATGGGAGACCTGTTGTGCAAGACGTTAGGCTTGAGAGGTGAGTGTTCCGACGGTTCCGTGCGATCGTGTCGCTTACGGTCGCAGCCCCAGTACAGAGTCGTTTATCAAAGAGGAGAGGGTTCTTACGCCAACGACAGAGTCGCATCGCACGGATGATGTCTCTAATGATGATGAAGATGACTCTGAAGAAGTGTCGCAAGAGGATGCAAACTCAGTGCTCAATTACGCGCTTCAGGTCATATACGGCGTCGACCTCAACGACGTTTCAATTCCTCAAGATAAGGTCCAAAGTCTCGTATCCAATTTCACGCAAGACATAAGTCAGCATATTTGGCAATCTGCTTCAGATGGTCAATTGTCGCACACAATGTCAACGTCGAGCTCTTCCTCTACACCCTCCCAAGACGCTAATGGCGATCGTCGGGGCGGAAAGAGGAAAAAGCAAGGGAGACGTGAAGACGATGGCGATGAGTTTAGCGATGGCGAGGGCTCTGGCTATTTACCAACAAAACGCTCACGACCGAATCCTAAGGAGGATGAGAATCTTCGATTGAGTTGTCCGTTCCGAAAGAGGAATCCTCATCGGTTCAATGTGAGGGATCATCATAGCTGCGCGATGACTTATTTCCCAAAATTCGCCGAGCTCAGGTCAGTAAGGATAATTTCACGTTCGGCTGTTACTAATGCTGTTAAGGCAACACATCGTGAAACAGCACAAACGCGATGATCCATCGGCTTTTGTCTGCGATCGCTGTAGTCGTGACTTTCCTACACGCAAAGAACTCCGTGATCATCAGCGTTTGCCGAAGGAGTATATGTGCGACATTGCTGATGCCGATGCTGAGAGTGGTATCGATCCTCAGACTGCCACAAAGCTGTTAAGCAGAAAACGAGCCAGTGGCACATCACCTGAAGTTCAGTGGAAAGAGATCTGGAACATTGTGTTCCCCGATGACGACGATAGTGATGTCCGACCATATGGTGAGTATCCGTTAGTCATTGTCTGCTAGAACTCAACTGACTTCGGCAGAATACACTCCCGTGATCGAGCACTTCGAAGTCGAAGCCAAGTACCGCGAAGCATTCGACCAGCTCAAATACTCCCTCCTCGACAAGATCTCCAACCCCGCCACCCTCGAAACCCTCTCCACAAAATTCTACCAATGCTTCATCGAGACCCTAGACCAATGCATCGCCAACGCCCAAAGCATGCCCTACACAAACCGCAGCAACAAAAAGAACGACATCCTCCGCTCCCAAACAACACAAAGCGTCCGCAAACCCCGCGGTATAATGCCCCGCCCCGATTCCGGCGTTGTAATGGACGATGGGTCTGAGGAGAGCGGAAGTGTTATGCTTGGGCATAGAGATAGTGTACGAACTGTTAGGACTGCGCTCAGGGGAAGTCAGGTTCCTGAGACGGTTAATGAGATAGTGCCTGCTACGGGGTTTGAGGGGCTTATGATGGGGATGGATGGGGCGGATGTGCAGGCTTGGAATAATGGGGTTATGTATCCGCAGATTATGCCTGAGCAACTTATTCCCACGGGGGGTATGACGCCGCAGACGGATTTTGTGAATTGGGGGCAGATATATCCTGGTTTTGACACGTTGGGGAATGGCGTTAATGGGTTTACGGGGTTTAATGGACAGCAGTAATGAGGTTGGGTTGGGCTGAGCCTGGTGGGTTAAAATTTCTTGTATATGATTTTGTTCAGACAACGAGACTATGATCTTGTTAATCAACATGACTTCCTTCTCACTCAATGGAGCCCATATTCTTTCCGCAGTACTAGCAGTAAATAGATGCGGTGCCTTTAGGCCAGCTTTGCAAGAGGACATCCCGAGATTTGACTGTTTACCTTGTGACCGAGAGCTTAAATCAACAAGGAGAAATTAGGCCCTTACCCGTGCGATGTTCTTGTTCCAATGGACTTTTAGAGTGAGCAACTTGGAGGTGTGAATGTCTAGGCTCTAGTCTTGATGTGGCGAGCTGAACTATTCAGCCGTTCCAAGCTAGGCCAACAGCAGCCACACGGTCAGAGATAAGACACCTCTTTGGAAACTGAATATCTTTAAACAGCTGGATCTGCAACTGCTTCGAATGTGATAACGTTGCATGAATTTCAGCTGCTCAAACTCTAGCACACGCAGCTGACCCATACAATGGTCTAGCCAGCTATAGATTCTGCAGTCTCTCGTTTTTAGAAGTGCCGAGTCGCTAGTCCGGCTGTGGCTTGCGTAGTCGCCGTATATCTGTCCAATGAGGAATGGAACTTTGGTCAATATGTCTCAGTCGACCACTTCACATTCTTTGGGAAAGGCCGCAGAGAAAGCCAAGAAATTATTATAAAGGGCCAAAAGATCGACTGCGATGTCCTCGTCGAACTTGCCTGCTCCTCATAAAATATCTTTCTCCAAAGATTAGCAAATCATGGATCTCCAAAGCCTTTCTGCAGCAGAGCTCGTTCAAAAGTTTGACAATGATCGAACAAACCCCACCCTCGCTGAAGAAATTCACCGTCGAACAATCGACCCCTCTCTGAACGGGGAATTATTCCAAGAAATCAAGAACCTTAAAGACTCTATTGAAGGAGTTCCCAAGCCTCCCGGCGACGAGTTTGTAAGACCTCGACCTGGTCCTAAAACCTCATGGGAGAATTGCATTGGCCAGCAGAAATGCACCCCCAAATTCTTGCGCCATCCCAAAGGTCTATCGGATCTTATCCAAGCTGTCAAGGATGGTAGAGAGCAAAAGCTCAATGTTAGAGCTGTCGGTTCGGGACATTCGTTCTCGAATATTTGCCCTACTGATGGGATTCTTCTTGACCCTCATGGCATGAATAAGTTCTTGAAGCTGAACTCTGAGACTTTGAAAGAACCTTCTAAAGGTTCGGATCATGTTCTGGTGGAGAGTGGAATCACGATCAAAGATTTGAACTCGCAGCTCGATAAGATGAGCAAAGCTCTTGCGACGATGGGCGCGTATGACGGACAGACTCTTGTCGGAGCTATTACAACTGGCACTCATGGCAGTGGAAAAGATTCTGGAAATCTCGCCAGTCTCGTCCGAGCTATCATCCATGTTTCTGAGACTGGAAAGGTTTATCAGATTGAACCCAAGGATGGCATCACAGATCCCGCCAAGTTTGTCCCGGGCGATGCTCAGGAACTTAAGCAGGATGATGATTGGTTTCAGGCAGCTCTCATCTCAATGGGCTGTCTCGGCCTTGTCTACTCTTACATCATCGAAGTGGTGCCCACGTTCTTTCTTAGCGAAGTCCGCTCATTGACGACTTGGCAAGACTACAAGTCCCAACTCGCAGGGGGTCTTGCATCTGCCCCTCTTCAGAATCACTACTTCGAGATTGATCTAAACCCCTATGAGACACTCGGCCGCAACGTCGCCGTCACCACCATCCGGACATGCTCAAACGCTACAAAACGCGAAGGCAGTCGAGGCTTCGACAACTGGCTCGCCGGCCTTCTCGCACAGCACCACTGGGTCGAAGACATCCTCGTCTGGATCCTCAACCGGTGGCCGCTCCACAGCCCAGGCATAATCACCACAGCCATGAAGAGCCTCCCCGTGAAGCACTACATCGACAAGAGCTTCAAAGTCCTCAACATCGGCGCCGTCGACGACGTAAAAGCCTACGCCATGGAACTATCCTTCGACGCCAACAAGGATATCGTCTCCATTGTGGACCGCATCCTCGCGCTGTTCCAGAAAGCAGCGTCTGAGAAGAAGTGGTTCTTGGCGGGGCCGTTTGCGTTGAGGTTTGTTAAAGAGTCTAGTGCGTTTTTGGCACCGCAGCAGGGGAGGACGACGATGATGGTTGAGATGGATATGTTGTTTGGGGTCAAGACTGGGGAGGAGTTGTTGAAGTTTATGAGGGCAGAGTTGTGTGAGGGGGAGGAGGGCGAGGGTGTCAGAGTTCATTGGGGGTTGGATTTGGATACTGTGAAGAAGGGAGACTTGGAAAAGATGTATCCTGAGTCGGAGAGGTGGTTGGCTGTTTATAGGGAGTTGAACTCGACCGGGATTTGGAACAGTCCTTTCACGGAGCGTCTGGGGATTTCTATGCCCATGTAATTAGCACGCTTTCTAAATATGGAATTGTCATTTCTGCTTTTCTAGCTCTGAACAAAAGTCAAAGGCCGTAAAAGATCTTCTCAGCTCGTTTTCCATTCGAAGGACATGGAAGATGTATAAGATACAGAACAATAATACTAGAGGATTATTAGATGAAACATTAATTGAAAGTTCCAGTAAAAAAGAATACGGAAAAGTCTTTATACTTTTAGAATTACACTTTATTTCAAACCTCTTATAATAAGAGAATATTAGTAGACTTATAACCTGTTGGGAAAAGCTGACCCAGGATCTCCACGGGAAGACATCCTTGCAGTAGATCATCCTCGCCATTATCCTGTTCCTTGGGGTCCAATAGAAAGAAGCAATCCCCAATAACTTCATATGAATGCTCTGACCTGTCTCGGTTCCTACCCATCGGCCGCAGCACAAATGGGCTGTTACCACCTGGCAAAGCTCTTATCTGATCTCCTACTACCATTGATCCTGGTCCAAATCCCATTCTATTGTCCTTTGTAATGAATAATACCCTCCCTTCAGTCGTAAGCCTCATCTCCGTGTCGAATAACTTCTTGTCATCCAACTCAACATTGAACTGATCTTCCGTAGATGAGAGGCGTGTCCAAAACTCGCCATGCACCGCTGGATCCATATCACAGAGTTGGGGTAGTAAGCAAGATACAAACCAGTTGTGCAGTAGTCTGATCTCAGGTTGACGAAGTCGGCGAAACTTCCCGGGTGACTCCTCATATATGTCACCAACGAGAGCTCTAACAAAACTCGCAGCAAAGTCAGGCCCTTTCAGATTCTGCGCACATAGTGCCCACTGACTGATTGTAAAAATGCGGGAGGCCGGATCAATCAAGGTGAGAAGCCTCCCAGTACACTGGCCAACAGTAGCAATGAACTTTGAGCTTATATGCAAGGCATTTTTGCTTTCTCCGAATGCTTGTTCTTCGGTTTCACTCCTTAATCTCAGAACCTGTTCTTCAGAGTGCGTTGCTCTTCTTAGGCCATCGACTCTAAGATGTCGCATCCATGTCGCCGAGCCCGTGAAAACAACAGCCTTTGAAAACAGAGCCACATAGTCATGATCAGTGATGCTGATATCCTTGTTGCGGTGTAAGTTTATAAGGCGTTTGCAAGCATCTTTAGCCTGCTGCACAGCTTGAAATACATCAGGCAGAGTCCAGGTGTTCAGAATTGATGAAGCCACACGCATTTGACCAGAAAGTTGAGTTATCAGCCCCGCATTGGGGGGTGTTCCCTGATCATGGTCAAATGTCATAGAAACGCCCAAAATCCCGTTTTCCTCAACGGCGACCGTTGCTTCCAACGTCAGTGACCGCATTGTCTCCTGCATGATTGACCTTGATCGGCAAATCTCAGCAAAAGCCTTTTCTGTGATGTGTTTTGTCATCGTGTAAAATGTTTTGCGCATGTTTTCGATCCACTTCTGAGCAGCGTCCCTAGTTTCGAGAGTCTCGGGATTGGGTTGCCTGCAGTTCCGTGCCACGGTCTCCTCTTTCTCTTGGTCCGATATAAGTAACAAATTTGTTTTATACCGCTTTCTTTCGAGATACTGTACTTTCTTCAGCCAAGAATCAAGGGCTCTTCTACAGTAAATCATCGAGCAGCACTTGAGAATATCCAGTCTGTACCGCTCTACAAAAGATGGTGTCAGTGGTAGGGATAAGTATGCTTCGATAAGTGTCGCAATTGACGTATTAGACCAGAAGTTTGGGTCATCGTTCTTGAATTTCCTGTAGAGTGATTCACACTGATGGATGGCCCGTTCCTTTGGAGGATCGAGACTTTCAATAGGCTGATAGATTTTTGTCAGAACCATCTCGTAGAAGATTAGACCATCAATGATGTCTTTTGGGATCAGTCTCCTTTTCCCGCTTTCTACCTCTTCGTAAAGGCTATGCATGTCCATTGTCACAGTCTCCCAGTACTCAAGTTCGCGGTCAATCAATACGATCCGCCAACGCGGGAAAGGCTTGTACAATCCATCAAGTTGCATGCGCCGACGATCTGGCTCTTCCATTCCAACACTCCAATCGGGGATCCAGGATGGAATACCGCCACTGTTTTTCCTTTTCATGTCGCCGGAAAGGGCTGTCAGTTAGCCGCTGTGCTTGATTAGATCAGTGACGGTGCTCCGATAGACTTCGACTGTGCTCAGTGAATATTCTGGTTTGATTGTTTTGATATCCTTTGCGAGGCCGAGTAGAGCAAATACTTTGTCTCGGTCATCGGTGGCCTTGCGGCTTGAAGAACTCTTGTAAAAGCGACAAAAGGGTAGTCTCTTTTCCGTCAGCCCACTCCGTACGTAGTCGTTCAATCTCGAATATCTGCTTTGAAAGCACTGGCAGGACTTTGGCGTGTTCTCTCTCAATGCCTATGAATAGCTCAGACCCTGTATCTTGTCGACCCCAGCCCAGGTTATCACACGTGTTTGCAGAGCGTGCAAATACTTCCCATGGCACCTTGACATTGCCATATTGAACAGATATTTGAGGCGTAACTGTGGCCTCCTGAATAACCCACACACGTTGCCACCATTGACTGTTGATGAATCGTCGAACAAGTTCAAACAGCTTTAACCGAGATGAAGCCTTTCCATCCGCAATACACTTAATCGTTGCCCTATATCTATCAATGTCTGATAGGGCTCGTATGACGCAGATAGTGCAAAAAGAATGCCACTCTGCCCTTCTGCACATCGTCTCCCAGGAGTTGTGAAACTGAGTTATCAGAGAATCATCCCGGTCATCATTTGAGAATTGTATAGGAGCGAGCAAACACTTTGTTGCATAGTTCTTAGGGATCCTATGGTAAGAGCCATGACCCAAGAACACAATGACGTGTTGTGCAGATGCGTAAATGTCACGCATCATTGCAACTTGGGAACTTCTTTCACCGATATCGCATTGGTTAATACACTATGAAAGTTAATTATTATCTTGCATAGACTAGAAAGAACTTCTCACTAATGCGTCAATCCAAATCAGAACAGAATTTCTCTCGTCCCTCAGATGACGAATAGCACAAGCGAGATTAACGCTAATATTGTGGTCATGTCCATCGATTTGGATAGTTTCCGAAGCCCGAGACGATCCCCAGACGTAGGAAAGCGCTGAATAAGATTGTGACGTATGGCTCTCGAGCTTGGTGTATTTGAAAGCACACGAGATTGGATCATGCCATTTATCATTATAAATAAGAGCTAGACGTATTTCCCGCTTATACAGATCGCGTCGGTACAGGGCAGGGGCTGGCGTAGGAAGCGGAGCGTTTGGGGGCATAGTCGTTAACGAACTGAGCAGTAAGCTCTAGGGTTGGAAAATCACAGAAGCTTTAAACGCAGCGCCTTTGAAAGATAACTAAAGAAATTCCCAATGTATCAGGTTGACCACAATGCATTGCTGCCTGACTTCATGTTGTACGAAAAGCCTGATGATCCTTTTGTAGGGCTCTCATTGGTTATAATAAAATGCCAATGGCAAGTACAGGATCAAATGTTAAATCGGTACTTCAATCAGCAGCTAATCTGCTCTGTTTTACTTGTAGAGCAGTCTAGTATTATCTCTATAGATATACTGACTATCTGATATCTTATTGGTCCTTTTAATTCCGTTGCGGCAAAAAGTACCTAGAAATCGCGGAAATTCACATTTGATACCACCGGTGACTGTTCCTGTCGACTTATTCCGCTTCAGTCATGCATGTGAGCGCCAAGGCAGTTTTCTACTTCGCCTCAGCCATACAGTGCAAGTAGAAACTAAGGCTTAAATATGTTAAATACATTGAGCACATAGCCCTGGGTTAGAATCATAACGTCCTTTTCATATATAATTCTAATCACTTTTTATCTCTTATAGAAAGTATCAGAGCCAGCATCACTATCCCCATCCTCTTCAGAGTCCGTGTCTTCCTTTTCAGACTCAGCAGCTTCTTTCACAACAGCATCCTTCTGCTTCAGAGCACCTTGCACCCACTCCTCAACAGCAGCAAGAGCACCATCAGGATCTTCCTGGTGCGTGAGTAAGAATCCCTGAATAGCTGCAGGACTAAGAGCAAGATTGGGAATCTTATCCCTAAACTCCCTCGTCTGATCCTGCAGAGACTTAACTGGCTTCTTCTCAGATTCATGGTCCACGTCTGGAGCGTCGAACATTTGAGTGAAGAGGGCTTCGGCTGCTTCGGAGGTAGCGAGCTGGAAGTTGATCGTAAAATCGATTCTACCCGGCCGGATCAGAGCTGGATCGATGTTCTCGGTGTGATTTGAAGTCATGACGAGAACGCGTCCTTCTTGAGCTGCTGCACCGTCGATTATGTTCAGCAGACCTGAGAGTGAGAGGCGTTCTGCATTCTTCTTCTTTCGTCCTTGGGATCCCATCGTCGCTGTATCTGCGCTACGTCTCTGAGCTAATCCTGTAGCATCAATGTCCTCAAGCAAGACCATGCAGGTATATGGTAGCTTCTGGAAGAGAGAGGCAAGACTGTCCTCGTTTATTCGTGGGGAGTTCAGGTTGACCATGTAAATATCCAGACCCATGAGACCAGCTGCCGCGAGGGTTAGACTCGTTTTGCCGGTACCGGGAGGCCCTGAGAAGAGATATCCACGACGATATGGGATGCCCCTTGTCGCATACCAGTGCTTGGTCTGACGATCAAGATATCGGCGTAGGTCCTTGACAAGCTTTTCCTTAAGATGTTCATCTAGAGCGATTGTGGACATGGGCCTCGTTGCCTTGGACATACATCGAGTCCATGACATCTCATCTTCACTGTAGAGCTTTGTCGCGCGGAAAATACCAGTCTTTCCCTTCTGCTTCTCAGAAAAGTCGATTCGAGCGTTATACAGCAGTCTCTTCAGGACAGTGGCGTCTCGGCCAAGGCAGGATATAGCCAGTTTCTCAGGCTGCCGCGGTGTAGACGTATAGTTTGTGCCCTCAAGCGATCTGGTAAACGCCAGCATGCGGCCCTCATAGCGAAAGAAATGTGTACCAAACGCGGGTGTCCAGTACAGAGGTTTGGCGTTATTCAACGATGTTGATGACTCAGACCTCATCTCGTTGATCTGCTTGCCGACGGGATCATCTTCCTCATCGTCTTCAGCGTCAGGCTTGTCATCCTGCTCATCTGACCAGTTGAAAGAAGAGTTGTTCAGTGAAGCGGAAGCTTGAAGACGATAATTATCCTGCGAAATATTGTTTCGCGAGACCCAGTTCATAAGATAGTTGTACGTCTCATCCTGTGCGTGAATTTCGACGGTGGAGATAAAACGCGCGGTGATTGATTCCGACCAAGATTCAAGAGCAAACTTGATCAAAAATGCGAAGGCGGCGAAGTAGGGGAGATATGTCATGCCGGGAAATATCATTTCCAAGAGGCCGATAAAGAGGCCTTGGCTCATGATGCTGTCTTGCTGGTCTTCCATCTTGGAGGTGCACTATCGATTATCGTAAGATAATCAGATCGAATAAATTGAACTTATGAGCACAGAAGTGAGCTCTTGGGAGTCCTCTTTATTGTTTTTCAACTATCTAGAGCCTTGCTGCCTGGTTTCGTGAATGACATGCGCCGAGTTGACAGACCTGCCATCTTAAGACAGGTATACGCGGGAGCCAATCACGTAACAGGAAACCGGAGTCGATAGCATTTCAAGATCCGCTATGACCATGTCGCGGGGCTTGGAAAGAGAGAGGCAGCTTTTTAATGGTTTCAAGCCACTCCGTATGAGTCAGAGTTGACAAAACTAGATAGGCACCTATGGTGCATGCGTACTGTAGTATGTTTTGAGGTGACAGCCGTGAGGCTCTAAATTATTCCCGTCCCCGCACCGTGGCCATCTATAGAAACCACCTAATACTTGCACGTGAATGTCATTAGAGGCTATGCAAATTAATTCAGCGCATTGCAATCGATAGATTGAGCCTCATTCGTGAATAATAAAGGCCGATATATATACATAATATCAAACTCTTATCCATTCCGCATCAATCACCAACGCTTTCTTCAATAATTGGAACCGGCCTTGACCTACAGACTATTAGAACAAGCTCATAAACGTCGCAACAGCCACGAGCGTAAGACCAAGTACCCCAACTCTCATCTCAGCAGCAGCATTCCTATCATCCGCCGCCTTCTTCTCCGCGGGTTGCCGTACCTTTGTCAAAGTCACATTGAAAGCAGGACTCTTCACAGCCTCACTAACACCCTCCTCGCCTTCAACAAAAACAAACAGGTCTAATGGCAGGTAATCGTATACCATGCGATCTTGCTGGAACCAAGTCTGGCATGTTCCGTCTTTGAAGAACAGTTCACTATCGTACTCTGCGTCCGTAGAAGAATTCGTACGGTCGAAAACGGCGCGCCATGCTGTTTGACCCTTCTTGTTGAGGTTACTGGGATACATGCGGGCGTCGACGTATGGAGTCTCTGTGGAAGCGTTGGACTCGAGGGCGTTGAAGTTGTAGTTTCCGATGTTGTTCAGAACATCGAAACCGCGGATCTGCCAGCTCTTGATCTTAAGACCAGGACCGCTGTCCATCGCGAATGTAATGGTTGAGTTGGTTTCCTTATCCTCGTAGTCACCTGCAAACGCCTCCTTTGTATCATCACGCCCAACCTTTTCAATAGCAGGTAGGAGGTTTTGGATAACTTGGCTGAGGATTCTGCCCGTGACGTAAGGGTTTGCAGATGCTTCAAGACCGCCTGACATGATGGAGATGACAATGTCGTAATCTGGAATGAGGACAGTTTGAGAGTGGTAGAGACCTAGATCGCCGCTCTTGGTGTAGATGTCGATGAGGCGGCCGTCGGAGGTGATGTTGTCGCTGCGGAGGATTTCCCATGGACCGCCGACTTGGTAGCCCCATGAAGCGGTGTTGGCCTCGGGTTTCATCCACTTGCGGGTTTGAACGGGAGTGAGGAATTTGTTGCTGAGGATACCGTCGGCAAGGAGAAGCATGTCAGATACGGAAGAGAATATGCCACCAGCACTAAAACGGTCAGTCAAAGTTATTACATCGAAGTATTTAACTTACGAGTCTAAAACAGCAAGAGTAGCGTTCCAGGTCGGCTCCTCTTCAGGAATGAAGAGATCATCCGTGGGAGGAGTCTTGTCGACATAAGTATGCTTCATATCAACAACATCAAGAATATCACGCTTAATGACATCCTCAAAGGGCATGTCCTCAGCTGCCTCGATGACAAGACCGAGCAGAGCATGGCCAACGTTGGAATAGATGGGATTGGTGAAGGGTGCATAAACCGGAGGTCGAAGGTTGACCTGCTCCAAAAGATCTTTTCTGGTACAAGGAGTAGTGCCAGGAAGACCAGAGCAGTTAGGGCCTTTACCCTCGGGAACCTCGGGAAGACCATATGGCTGCCATGGAGCTGAACCAACAATTGCAAGATCCTGGGCCACTATTCACGGTTAGTTGGATAAGCAAGGTGTGTAGTGGTGACTTACTATCAACGCCAACACCGGAAAGATGACTAGCGAGTGATCCAACGGTGATATCCTCCCACTTCAACGAAAAGACATCATCATCCCCAGCCGTTTTATTCAACTCAGGCAAATACTTCAACACCGAAGCCTCCAAATCAATCTTGTCACTAATACGCGCCGCCAAAGCAGTGAAAAGCTTGGAACCACTAGCAATTCGAAAGACAGTGTCTTCATCTACCTTGTCAGTGCCCTCGCCGGGATTAGGCGGAGTCCACTGATATGTAAACAAAGGCTCATCTTCATGAAGAGACTTTACACCAATGGAGAGGGCTGAAGTGTTGAATTTAGCGCCTATTTGTGCATCGAGACCTGCTTTGAGAAGTGATGCTGCTTTTTTGACTAGGGTGCTTTGGGAGGGTGATTGAGGTGCTGGGAAGACGGCGCCGAGGGGAGGACAGGCTTTTGCGTCGATGAGAGTGAATGACACAGCAGCCGCAGCTGCGATTTTAGAAAGAGAGGGCATTGTCAAAATAATGAGAAACCAGCGAAGGATGCTTTGTATGTAACCCTCATGGTTGATACGTTGGGGGCTTCACTTATATACATCTCACATTGGCATGAAGATCTTGAGCTTCTCGGATTCCAATGCGTAAATCCTCTCAGCCCTCAAGGCTGAAAAATCTCACTACATTTCGTATGTAGCATCTTGGCTTTAATCTCGGACAGTGAGTGCGAGCCGAATGAGGAAAAAGAAGTGTCTTGGAAGGATTTAGCGTCTGACTGCGCCTACGATCTGAGTCCGAGATATGAGTCCGAGCGGACCAATTGGGGGTGAGGGGAGGTTGCGTTGAAGGAGATTTGGTGGGGTCTGCTGTAAGGCTGAGGCGCTGGGGGTTGATCTGAAGGGAATGGTCATCGTGTATGTTGACAGCCGTTAGTCTTCGTTTCTTCTTTTTTTAAATTACGAGTTTTAACGTTTTATCTCAAGTTTAATTTTATGCGTATTGGCCATTCCAAGTCCGAAAGTGAATGGTTTGACACCCAATTTATCCACAACTCGATAATGCCAACGACATCTGCTATAACAACCACCGTCTTGCTGCCCGCCTCGTTAACCAAGTCAACATCAGAGGAAATATTTATTATCTTCGTCAATAAATAGAACAGAAGAGTTCCATAATGAATCATACAGTATCATCATAGCTACCCGGCTATACCCTTAATCAGCTTCGCCTCATCCTCATAGCTGCTGCGCCCCGATCCATTTAGAATCCTCCCCAGCAATAAGGTCCATACACTGCCGAGGGGCTCTGTAAGCACAGTCGTCAAGATCAAGCAAGGATCATCAACACTGCGGGGGAGAAGGATTCCGCCTAGGCCCCTACAATTACAGCGGGCACCCAAGCCAAATAAAGGCACCACGTTCACCCACGAAGCTCCTTTCATTTCTTGGGCTCGGACTCTTGATCTCGGACTCTTCTCTCAACTGAACATCAGCCCTAAACAGAATTACGTTACTAGTGGAACTTATGTATTCAATTCCGTCGCAATCACCGCCCAAGGCTTCGGGCCGTAAGGGGAGTAAGAAGGTTCGCACTGGCTGCATCACCTGCAAGTTCGTAACTCATTCTCCCACGTGTATCATTCACTAACAACTCACAGAATACGCAAAGTGAAATGCGATGGTAACAAACACTACTCCTCTATCAGATCTTCTTCTAACAACCTACAGAGGGCAAGCCTTATTGTCTACGATGCATCAAAACAGGTCGTCAATGCGACGGCTACCGTCCCTCCCCCAACTCCTCCCCAGAACCTACATCCCTCTCCCCATCACCAGGCTTCACCACCCCCCAAGAAGTACACGCCTTCGACCACTACCGTCTACGCACTGCAAAAGTCCTCTCCGGCCCCATCGATGCTAATTTCTGGGGCGGCGTGGTCCTCAAGATGAGTTCCACCGAACCAGCTGTTCGACACGCCATTCTCGCTATTAGCAGTCTCCACGAGGCCGTTCAGGTCAAGAGTAGGAGTCTCAAGGAGATTGATACACGGTTTGCGTTTAAGGAGTATGGAAATGCTATCACGTCGCTTAGGAATTGGGGACAGAGAAGTGAACCGTCTGTTGTGCCGCTGCTGGTTTGTGTACTGTTTATTTGTGTCGAGTTCTTGATTGATCGCGATACAGCGGCGCAGATGCATATTTGTCAGGGACGGCATATTCTTTCTACGCTTGGCGATGGGAGATCACCGGCTATGGAGATGATTAAGCATTCTCTTGTGCCTGTCTATGCACGACTGAGTCTCTCGAGCTTTCTCTTTGGTAGTCGACCAGCGCCTATTCCTGCGCACCTACGCAGCTGGAGCGACATGCCTGCGGTGTTCGCCACCATCGAAGAAGCTCGGTATGCGCTTTACCTTCTTCTAGATGATGCATTACAGTTCAGCACAAGCGCTCGAGTTCCGATCTACAACCCGAATGCCGAGCCAGAAGAGATCCGAAAGCTTCAGCATGAGCAGCAGCGTCTTCTCTCACAACTAAGTCGCTGGCACGCCGCCTTCACCGTCACAACATCAATGAGTCCTCAATCTCCTTCTCTCGAAAACTCTCTCAGCGTCCTCCGTATTTATCACCAGTCAACGCTCATCTGGGTCTCCACTGCCCTGGACACAGACGAGACAAAGCTCGACCAGTTCATACCCAACTTTGCAAACATCATCACTCTCGCATCAACAATCATCAGCTCTGTACCATCCAACGCGAAACTCGAGCCTTTTAGCTTCGAAACGGAGATTATACCGCCTGTGTACTGGACAGCTATAAAGTGTCGACATCCGCTGCTTCGTCGCGCAGCGCTTAAGCTCTTGACGCGGAACCAGATGCGCAATCGCAGAGAGAATCTCTGGCATGCACGCGAAACAGCTGTCATTGCCGCGCGAAGCATTGAGATTGAGGAGTCAGAGTTCGATTACCCTCTCGATCATGACTTTACAATGGATCCCTTCATTACTCCAAGTCCCAGTGGTTTGAGCGAAGTATCCGCCGAAGCAAACGCTGCGTTCGACCTGTTTACTTGCGATCCCAAGAAGATCAAAGTCGACATTTCGCAACCTCCAAGTTTACCTCCCCCGCCTCCATCATTCACCGATCCAACACCTGAGGAGATCCTCTCTGGTTCACCGTGCAGTTTGGCGTCGAGTCGCTCATCTCCTACTCCTACGCCCGAACCTGTGTCGCCTATATCAGCGGCGCTTGAAGGTATCCAGCACTTGGATTCTGCGGCGCTCAAATCAACTAATCTCGAGTCGCCGTATGATGTTTCGGAGAGCAGGAGGATAAAGAATGCGCTTATTGGACCGGCGGAAGATGGTGGCATTTGGGTTACGTTCTTTAGAGACCCTGAGCCGGGGGAGACGTCGTGGAAGGTTACGAGGGAGTTTTTGAGATGTTGAGGTATTTTATGAGTGTTATGATTGAATTGAATGCTGTTGGAAATGCTATTATGTATTATATACCCATGTGTTGTTTGTTTATGGACTTCGTCGTTTTGTGCACCGAAGGATGAATTTCTTGAAAGCTGGCTGTTGCTTCCCTACAAAGTGCAACATTTCAATATTACAGTGCATCTTGGTTTTGTTCTTCATGCGTAATTCCTAAGTTGCATACTACTAAAATGATTATTCTACACAGGAAGCTTCAACGTTCTTTTTTGGTAATGACATGTCTTCTGTGCCCTCCTCAAACTTCATGCCGGAGTGAAGCAGCTACCCTAAGTGAAAAGCCAATGCAGCAAGTTCGCGTGACAACTCACGAGGCTCGCCCATGAGAGTGCCCATTACACGCTCCATTATTGTTAATTTTTATTGGAATTGATATCTCATTTATAACGGTTCGTTTGTTCTTGCGTCGTGAGACACAGTCCTCAGTGCTCGTAGTCTCTCCATTCAATTTGGATCCAAAATTGCTAGCGAGACCATCACGGAACGACGAATCTTGAGTGAGTGCAATCGAAGTCACAAAGAAAGCAGCATTGTTAATGCAGGTGTCCTTATTTCTGGGTATCATTATGTGCTGTGCGCTTATTCTCAACCTCTAGCAGTCTCTCGTCTCGCAGACTCTGCCACCAATTTTCTCCTCTTATTCCTCTCATCCTGCTCAGCCAATACCCTGGCCGTTAACGATGCCGCAAATTCATTGTTGATACCACTGATCCTGGAATCGTCTGGCTTCTTATCTTTCGCAGCCTTGTCTTCCTTCTCTACATCATCGCCCTTGCGCTTCTTCTTCTTTTCCGACTTGTCCTTCTTCAGGGTATGTGTAAGCCCTTGACTCTTGAGGTTCTCGATTCGCTTCTCCAATCGCTCGATATCCGCCTCGGCGTTTGCAAGAAGTGGAACGATGTTATCTTGCTCGAATTCGGCACCGCACTCCGGACACGCCTTTTCTTGGATCTCCTTCATAGCGACATCGGCAAAGACATGTCCGCAAGGTACCAAGTACACAGACTTGACAGCAGGGCCAAGCTCCTTCATAGAGATGGGGCACACCCACTTGTCGCCGTTCTTGGAAACCTTGAGCTTCGCCACGTCTCGTAGTGACTTGATACCCAGGCTCGCGGGGTTGACGTCAACTGGTTCATCGGAGGGCATAAGACCTTTGATGATCGCTTCATAGTTGTATAGACGGCCGCGCCAGTCGGAGACAAGAGTATCAACATCGAGGAATTCGCCGCTGAGAGCGCAGTGAGCCCAGGCGTGGGACAGTGATTCAAGGGCCGTCGCTTTCAGTTCGGATGTTGTGGGAGCGCGCGCCGCATTCTTGACGAGCTCGCGACGCTTGGGGATGGAGCCGCCGTCGTTACCCATGATTGATGAGTTGAGGGTGTCGCGTAATCGTGGAAAGTGGTGGATGCGGTAGGTGGTATCTGCGCAGTGATTCGGAGTCTGCCGTGACAAGGATTGGCAGCACGAGGAAAAGAGATGGGCGTGGGAGAGGTGTATGGGATGAATGAATTGAGAGTTCTGGAAGACTGAGGCGATTCCTCGAATTGATTTGAGATGGCGCTTATCGATAACGATAAGGACGATGCAAGCTTAAAGTAGCGGGACAGTGTGAACACGGATTGTACGGTGCGATTTGCAACATTGAGTTAGGCGCTTTCCTTCGTACAATCACTAATAATGCTCAGTGACAGATATTAATATGTACTTATGCATTTGAGTCCTTGTTACTCTTTTGAACAGTTTCTATTCTAGATTGTATCTGTAAAGAAGCTGTTTGAATATCACTGTTGAATATTGACACTGTAATGACACATCGTTAGCGCTCCACTGCTGGCCCGCCATTTCCAAACTTGATCCATCTAATGACCTCCGCCCGACCCAAGCTCATCAACCTCCAACTTCAACCTCCCCGGTGCTATGCACCTTTTTTAATACCACCCCGGTCGTTACCCTCGAAGGCGCTCAACCCGAACTGAGCGTCTCCCTCAATATTTGTATTTTTGGAAACGTCTCGGCCATCTCCCCAACAAGCAGCACGTGCACGCCCTGCCTCGCTCGAAGCTTAATTACGATCTCCCCCTCCACCTCGTACGCTCGTCTACGAAAACGCCCGACTGCGATCGAGCGCTCGATATTCAAGTACATGCGACGTTGATCGCTCTCACACCAGTGCCGCGACGGCATCATGGCGCAAGTACAGCAGGTCGCCCTGGACCGGCTGGACAACATCTCCCGCGCTCTAAAATCAAGGTCGGTTTCACCATGTGACGGTTTGGTAGGGCAAAGGGGTCTAATAATCCCACAGAACGAGCGATGATTTGCGAAAACGATCCGCCGTGCAGCTTCGCGAGCTTGTAGCAGTCTGCCATCGAGACCTCAGCCCCGAGCAATTCCAGGCTTTCTACAACGCAGTCAACAACAAGATCACACAACTCATTACGCATGGCAACGACTCGTCCGAGCGACTCGGAGGCATCTATGCCCTCGATGCGCTCATCGATTTCGACGGCGTCGACGTCGGCGTCAAATACACGCGTTTCACACAGAACCTCAAGACCATTCTTCGAGGCAAAGACATCAACCCCATGCAACCAGCAGCGATTGCGCTCGGAAAACTATGCCGACCCGGCGGCGCGATGATATCAGAAGTGGTGGACTCAGAGGTTAATACCGCTCTGGAGTGGCTACAGAACGACCGCATCGAAGAACGAAGATATAGCGCTGTCCTCGTTCTCCGCGAACTGGCCCGTAGTGCCCCGACGCTGATGTACCAATATATACCGACAATCTTCGACTGGATCTGGATAGGACTCCGAGACCCTCGACAGCTTATTCGGGCAACATCAGCAGAAACAGTTAGCGCCTGTTTCCGTATCCTTCGTGAACGAGACCAGGACATGAAGCAACTATGGATGGACAAGATCTATAATGAAGCGAGATCCGGTCTCAAGGTGAACACTGTCGAGTCGATTCACGGCTCGCTGCTGGTCCTGAAGGAACTGCTCGAGCAGGGAGCTATGTACATGCAGGAGCATTACCAAGAAGCATGCGAAATTGTCTTCAAACACAAGGATCACAGAGATCCGACCATTCGAAAGACCGTGGTTCTTTTGATCCCAGACCTTGCCAGCTACTCGCCAGCTGACTTTGCGCACACTTGGCTGCACAAGTTCATGGTATACCTATCGGGTATGTTGAAGAAGGACAAGGAGCGCAATGATGCTTTCCTCGCCATTGGTAACATAGCCAATTCGGTGAAAAGTGCTATTGCTCCGTACCTCGATGGCGTGTTGATCTACGTGCGCGAAGGTCTCAGCCTCCAGTCCCGCAAGAGAGGTTCAGTCGACCCTGTCTTCGACTGCATTAGTCGTCTCGCCGTCGCTGTTGGTCAGACCCTCAGTAAATACATGGAGGCACTCTTGGATCCTATCTTTGCGTGCGATCTCACCCCCAAGCTCACACAGGCTCTCGTCGATATGGCCTTCTACATCCCCCCCGTCAAGCCGACGATCCAGGAGAGACTACTTGATATGCTCAGCGTAGTTCTCTGCGGCGAACCGTTCAAGCCGCTTGGCGCTCCACAACCAAATACCCTCAGCTCAGTCCCGATCATTCCCAAAGACGCAAAAGACCCCCACGCTTACGAACACCGAAGGGCTGAGGTCAAGTTGGCGCTCAACACTCTCGGTAGCTTCGATTTCTCGGGACATGTTCTGAACGAGTTTGTTCGAGACGTCGCGATCAAGTACGTTGAAGACGAGGATCCCGAAATCCGTGAGGCAGCGGCCTTGACATGCTGCCAATTATACGTTCGCGATCCGATTGTCAACCAAACCAGTTACCATGCGCTTCAGGTTGTGGGTGACGTGATTGAGAAACTTCTCACAGTCGGAGTCTCAGACCCTGAACCGAATATCAGGCGGACAGTTCTGGCGGCTCTCGACGAACGATTTGACAGACACTTGGCCAAGGCCGAAAACATTCGTATTCTATTCTTCGCGCTCAACGACGAGGTCTTCTCCATCCGAGAAGTCGCCATCTCTATTATCGGCCGCTTGGCCAGGTACAACCCAGCATATGTCATTCCTTCACTACGAAAGACTCTTATTCAGATGCTCACTGAGCTCGAGTTTTCCGATGTCGCCCGGAACAAGGAGGAGAGCGCAAAGCTGTTGAGCCTCTTGGTTCAAAACGCACAATCCCTCATCAAACCTTATGTCGAGCCCATGATTTCAGTACTTCTCCCCAAAGCCAAGGACAGCAACCCATCTGTTGCTGCTACTATTCTCAAGGCTATCGGTGAGCTTGCGACTGTGGGCGGTGAGGATATGATGCCTTACAAGGACCGACTAATGCCAATTATTCTCGAGGCGCTACAGGATCAGAGCTCTAACGCGAAACGAGGTGCCGCCCTACATGCTCTGGGACAGCTTGCGAGCAATTCTGGATACGTCATTCAACCATACATCGAATACCCACAGCTGCTCGAAATCTTGCAGAGCATCATCCGAACCGAAGGACAACAAGTACCCCTGCGACAGGAGACGATTAAACTGATGGGTATTCTTGGCGCTCTGGATCCTTACAAACACCAGGTAAATCTGGCGAAATGGCGAAAATTGAAGCAGCTATTGACACCAGATCAGGCCGAGGAACGAACACCGGATTCTCGACGTGGCGAGGCCAACCAACTAACAGACATTTCTCTCATGATGACCGGATTGACACCCTCTAACAAAGAGTACTTCCCGACTGTTGTGATTAATGCTCTTCTCCAGATCCTGAAGGACTCTTCGTTGGTCCAACACCACGCCGCCGTCATTGAAGCCATCATGAACATCTTCCGCACCCTTGGCTTGGAGTGTGTTTCGTTCCTTGATAGAATCATACCGGCATTCCTACAGGTCATCCGATCGGCAACCTCGACAAGACTCGAGTCTTACTTCAATCAACTGGCCACCCTAGTTAGCATCGTGCGACAACACATACGAAATTACCTACCGTCAATTGTCGAGATCCTCCAGGAGTACTGGCATACCTCACCGTCACTACAGACTACGATTTTGTCGCTGGTTGAGGCCATTTCGAGGTCGCTTGAGGGCGAATTCAAGATTTACCTGGCTGGGCTGCTACCACTGATGCTCGGTGTTCTCGACAAGGATACTTCCACCAAGCGCACACCATCAGAGAGGGTGATGCACGCCTTCTTGGTCTTTGGCGCAAGCGCTGAGGAGTACATGCATCTCATCATTCCCGTCATCGTCAGGACATTCGAGAAGCAGGGTCAACCTACGTTCATCAGAAAGCAGGCCATCGACACGATCGGCAAGATTTCCCGCCAAGTGAACCTTAACGACTTCGCTGCGAAGATCATCCACCCTCTTACACGCGTCTTGGACATGGGCGAGCCTGTCCTCCGTACCGCTGCTCTAGATACGCTCTGTGCGCTCATCCAACAGCTGGGCAAAGACTATCTACACTTTATGGGTACTGTCAACAAGACCATCAATCAGCACCAGATCCAGCACTCCAACTACGAACTACTTGTGAGCAAACTTCAGAAGGGAGAGGTGTTGCCACAGGACTTGAGCTCCGGAGCTGGCTTTGCTGATGGCGCGGACGAGACTCCATTTGCCGATCAAGGCACCAAGAAGCTGGAGATGAACGCTATTCATCTGAAGGCCGCTTGGGACACCAAGGGCAAATCCACCAAGGAGGATTGGCAAGAGTGGTTGCGGCGCTTCAGTACAACGTTGCTCACCGAATCACCAAACCATGCTCTCAGAGCTTGCGCCAGCCTCGCCAGTGTGTATCTACCTCTGGCTCGAGAGCTCTTTAACTCGGCGTTCGTATCTTGCTGGAGTGAGCTTTATGAACAGTTCCAAGATGAACTGATCCAGAACATTGAGAGCGCTATAAAATCCGAGAACGTGCCACCCGATCTGCTTGGCCTCCTACTCAACCTCGCCGAGTTTATGGAGCATGACGACAAGGCTTTGCCGATCGACATTCGAGTTCTCGGTAGGGAGGCAGCTCGCTGTCACGCGTACGCAAAGGCCTTGCACTACAAGGAACTCGAGTTCCTGCAGGACCAGAGCAGCGGTGCAGTCGAGGCCCTGATCGTTATCAACAATCAGCTCCAACAGTCCGATGCTGCTATCGGTATTCTCCGCAAAGCTCAGCTGTACAAGGAGGGCATCCAGCTGCGGGAGACCTGGTTTGAGAAGCTGGAGCGCTGGGAAGAGGCGCTGGCGTTTTATGAAAAGCGTGAGGAGGAGGTGCCTGAGGACCAGGCGATTCCCGTGGACATTGTCATGGGTAAGATGCGCTGTTTGCATGCTTTGGGAGAGTGGGAGGCTTTGGCTTCATTGACTGGCAGCACTTGGGCCAACTCTACGCCTGAGGTTCAGAGAATGATTGCTCCTCTTGCCACGGCTGCTGCATGGGGACTGAATAAGTGGGATTCCATGGACAACTATCTCTCATCGCTCAAGAGATACTCGCCCGATCGATCTTTCTTCGGTGCGATCTTGGCACTCCACCGCAATCAGTTCCGCGAGGCGATTGCCTGCGTTCAGCAAGCTCGCGAAGGCCTGGATACCGAGTTGAGTGCGTTGGTTAGTGAGTCGTACAACCGAGCATACCAGGTCGTCGTTCGAGTACAGATGCTTGCTGAGCTTGAAGAGCTCATCGTCTACAAGCAATGCGACGAGAAGAAGCAGGCCATAATGCGACGAACCTGGGAGACTCGATTGAAGGGTTGTCAGAGGAACGTCGAGGTTTGGCAACGCATGCTCAGACTACGGGCCATAGTGATTGCACCGACAGAGAACATGCACATGTGGATCAAGTTCGCCAACCTTTGCCGCAAGTCTGGACGAATGGGACTGGCTGAGAAGTCGCTCAAGCAACTCATCGGAACAGACGCCCCTCTCATATCAGCAATTCCTTATTGGAATGAGCAGCGACAGCAGGCATCCAACCCCAGAGCTGCACCGGCCGCACAGGTCATCTATGCCGTGCTCAAGTACCAGTGGGAGCTTGGACAGCAGCTGCCCGTCAACAAGAAGGGCAACATTCCGGAGAAGACGCTGTATTGCCTGCGCAAGTTCACCAACGATGCTGCACACCGTCTTGAGGTTGCCAGGGCTCACCTCGCTGCCCAAGCTGGTAACGATGTCAACATCACTGGCGACTATGGATTCCAGAACCCGATGGATCCTACGCTTATTAGCCCACATACTTCGCGAGCGCTGTATGACCAAACAGTGCTCCTGGCCAAGTGCTATCTGCGCCAGGGAGAGTGGCTGATTGCGCTCAACAAGGATGATTGGCAGTACACTCAGGTTCAAGATATTCTTCTGTCTTACTCTCAGGCGACCAAGTACAATCCTCGATGGTACAAGGCCTGGCATGCTTGGGCGCTGGCCAATTTTGAGATTGTGCAGACACTCACAGCCGGAAATGAAGGACACTTGTCGAGGACAGACCAAAGTATGGTGATTGATCACGTCGTTCCCGCTGTCAAGGGCTTCTTCAAATCTATCGCACTTTCACAAGGAAGCTCGCTACAGGATACTCTTCGACTATTGACACTCTGGTTCACTCACGGTGGAAGTGCAGACGTCAACGTGGCCGTTACCGAGGGCTTCGCTAATGTCAGCGTCGACACATGGCTTGAAGTCATTCCTCAACTGATCGCCCGCATCAACCAGCCTAACAAGCGAGTTCAGCAATCGGTGCACAACCTTCTTGCAGATGTCGGACGAGCTCATCCCCAGGCTCTGGTCTATCCTCTCACTGTCGCCATGAAATCTTGGCAGAACACGCGTAGATCTCGTTCTGCAGCTCAAATTATGGATAGCATGAGACAGCACAGTGCAAACCTGGTCGCTCAAGCAGACACGGTCAGTCATGAACTCATCCGCGTGGCTGTCTTGTGGCATGAGCTCTGGCACGAGGGACTGGAGGAAGCTTCGCGGTTGTACTTTGGTGATAGCAACATTGAAGGCATGTTTGCAACACTGGCGCCTCTTCACGAACTTCTCGAGCGTGGACCCGAGACTCTGCGCGAGATCTCTTTCGCACAGGCTTTCGGACGAGATCTTAAGGAGGCGCAAGATTGGTGCCGACAGTACGAGACGAGCCACGACGTCAACGACCTGAACCAGGCGTGGGACCTGTATTATCAGGTATTCCGCAGAATAAGTAGGCAGCTACCGCAGGTGACCACCCTGGAGTTGACGTACTGCTCGCCCAAGCTTCTTAACGCGAAGAACCTGGACCTGGCAGTACCAGGCACATACAAGAGCGGGCAGCCCATCGTGAGGATAATGTCCTTTGACACAACGTTTAATGTTATCAACTCTAAGCAACGTCCACGAAAGCTCAACGTCAACGGCAGCGACGGCAAGTCATACGCCTTCCTACTCAAGGGCCACGAGGACATCCGCCAGGACGAACGAGTTATGCAGCTGTTCGGCCTGTGCAACACGCTCCTGGCCCACGACTCGGAGTGCTTCAAGCGGCACCTCAACATCCAGCGCTACCCAGCCATCCCGCTCTCGCAGAATAGCGGTCTGCTCGGGTGGGTTCCCAACAGCGACACCCTGCACGTTCTTATTAGGGAGTATCGTGAGAGTCGCAAGATCCTGCTCAACATCGAGCACCGCATCATGCTCCAGATGGCGCCTGACTACGATAACCTCACCTTGATGCAGAAAGTCGAGGTGTTTGGTTATGCCCTCGACAACACCACGGGACAGGACCTGTACCGAGTTCTCTGGCTCAAGTCGAAGTCTTCTGAGGCTTGGCTTGAGAGACGAACTAACTACACTCGCTCTCTCGGTGTCATGTCGATGGTGGGATATATTCTGGGACTGGGTGATCGCCATCCTTCAAACTTGATGCTTGACCGCGTCACTGGAAAGATTATTCACATCGATTTCGGTGACTGTTTCGAGGTGGCGATGAAGAGAGAGAAATACCCGGAGAGGGTTCCTTTCCGACTCACTCGCATGCTGACATATGCTATGGAGGTTAGCAACATTGAGGGTAGCTTTAGAATCACATGCGAGAACGTGATGAGGGTTCTACGAGATAACAAAGAGAGCGTCATGGCTGTTCTCGAAGCGGTAAGTCTCCCCCTCTCCTCATTGATACATCTCATACTGACTGACATTTACAGTTCATCCACGATCCTCTCCTTACATGGCGTCTCACAAACGCCGCATCTCCCACAGGCCCCAACTTCAACTCAGACCACGACACAGCCATGCCCGTCCCCGGCGGCGTCCGCGCCCGTCGCCAATCCATCCTCGACAGCGACGTCGCACCCTCCGAACTCCTCAACGCCCCCGAACCATCAATCCAGACCCGCGCACGCGCCCGAACAAACAGTTCAGCGGGTGAAGCCATGACCAACGGCGGCGCACCAGAGGTGGAGAGCCAGAACGCGAGGGCGGTGGAGGTCCTGGACCGCGTGCAGCAGAAGCTCACGGGTCGGGACTTCAAGAACAACGAGGAGCTGGATGTCATTGCGCAGGTCAACAAGTTGATCATGGAGGCTACGAAGCTGGAGAATCTGTGCCAGCACTACATAGGATGGTGCAGCTTCTGGTAGAATTCTTTACAGAGAAGACAGTTGTTGAGATGGAAAGGGGGAATGGTATTTGCTTCAAGGGTGCGGGAGTTGGGGGGTTGTTGATATCAGGGACGTTTTTTTCTTCTTCATTCTTGGACGTTTACAAAATATTCGCATGCATGTATAATACGAGCATTGAACCCGAGTCGTGTTGTATTTCTATCTTAATCAACATTGTCCAACATTCTAGACCATTATCTATCTCCCTGTCTGTCTATAGCTCATCGCGAGATCTGGGCTTCTTGGGCTGGCTTCCAACATCCCATCTCGAAAAGTCACAAGCAGCAGGCGTACCAATCTCCATCCTGTAAACGCACTTCTCGCTCTCACTGACCCTCCACAGCTCCTCCGTCTCCGCACATCCCAGCCAAACATCCGTCCTCCTCTGCGGTCCATTCCAGCACTGCTGACCGTCCTCATACCTCAACACCATCCTCTCACCCCTACCCAGACTCTTGCCATCGATCCTATCCTCTTCATCCGCCATCTCTCTATCAATGCGCTTGAAATTGCCCATGTTGCTCTGACCGTGGCCCTTTTTAGATTTCTGCTTGGTGCTGCCTAGCCAGCATTGCTCGTAGGTGTACTCGCCTGCCTCCAGAGTAACACACTTGTCCTTTAAAGCGCGGAAGATATCGTCGGGACCGTAGTCAAAGTCGAGATCGGCTTGTTCGACGGAGAGAGTGGACTTTTTGTCGGAGAGGTCGCGGTTGGCAGCGTCGACGGCTTCGCGGGCGGCGCGGACGAGGGTGGATTCTTTGCCGGGGGATGAGTTGTCGGCGAGGATGCCGTTGGTGATGGCCCAGACGCGGAGGTTGTCGAGCGAGCTGTGGATGAAGGCTCGGACGGCGGGAGGGAGGTATGCCTCAAAGTTGTAGACTGGTTTGTTAGCAAAGAACACTCCTTCTTGGGAGAGTTGACTTACGGATATCAGTATCGCTTCCCTCACCCTCCTCAAACTCACTCCAGTTAACACCAGCATTCTCCCCATCCTCCTTCAGCACACTCAAAACATCCTCATCGCTAACAACCTCCTCCTTGCTCTCCGCCCGACGAGCCGAATAATCCTCAAAAGACCGAATCGCCGCCTTGACACCCTCATCGTTGAAGTTGGGATTGTAATCAGTCTTGAACTTTGTCAAAAGATCCTCGAGTTCACCGACTCGCTCCTTGAGGGCATCGCGCTGGGTAACCACCTTGTCCAGCGTATCCCTAAGCTCATTGACGCGAGTCTTTGCAAGACCAACAAGAACACCAAGCTTTCCAGTGCCAGGACCTTCACGAACAACCTTTCCTTTATCTTGCTGTTCAGCATCACGGTGCTTCTGCGCAAGTTCCTCCTTCTTGACCTCCAGCGCCGCAATCTCCTTCTTGAGGTCCTCCACCTTCTTCTCAACCTTTTGTCGCAGATCCTTCGCCTCGCTGACCATCTTGCCCCTCTTCATAGCCGCCTTTTGCAAAGCCTTCTTCTTCTCATCCTCCAAACGCCTATACTCCTTTCCGATCTCGGCACATTTGTTCTCACACTTGACACCGCCTACACTGCCATACTCCTCTGACCCATCGCAGCAGAGCTCGTAATCGCACACGCCGTCGTTGACGTACAGGAACGGAACGTACATGCCAATGTGGCCCTTGTTCTCGCACCAAAAGCCGGGCAGGGCGTTGGTGGTGTTTGTGGTGCCGGAGATGGAGCCCGCGAGAGGTTGTTCGGGGGAGAGAGGATCGAGGTTGGCGCAGGCAGCGGTGCCTGGTTCGTCTGAGCCATCAGGGCAATCGCACGTGTTATCGTTGACTCTGTCAAGACTCAATTTGATCGCTGCGTTGGTGATGCAGGAGAATTCATCGACCTGGTAGTGAGAAGCAACTAAAACCACCTGTTAGCTCCCCCATAGCTTGACTTCACTTCATGATCATTGGCATTCATACATTCTGGGCCAACACCTCTGGGCACACTGCCAGCAGCAGCCAAGGTGAAAGCGTAGATAGCGCCCAGAAGCGCCAGAGAATTCGGGTGTTGCATTGTTTCTGGTGGTTTTCTGTGTAATGACTCCAGAAAGAGGAATTGGAGGTTCGGGTTGGAGTTGGCCAGGTCAGCTATAACTGACTTTGGGGGACAGGGGAGCATTCCAGAGGGAGGTCTCCACTGTAAAAGCTCCCCTGGACGGTAAATGTTCGGGAGGATCTGAGACGCGGAAGTAAATCCGTGCCTGGGGGAGAGAGGGCACTAAAGGTGGGGGACGAGAAAAAAGAAGTAAACCCCTCCGACACCAGCAAAACATCATCATCATCAACTACACTCACTATCTTATACTCTGCAGCTGATCAGAGTCAATATGGCCCCCAACGATGAAGAGTCTCGCAAGGCTCTCGCTACACTTATAGCAACAGCCACAACCCTCCTCGAACAACTCCAATCAACACTCACCACAATCCAACGCAACCCTCTCACCCCAACAACACCCTCCTCCCCCTCCCCCGAAACAACCTCCATAAACGCCCTATCCCTCGCCCGCGACACATCCCTCCTCATCCGCGCCCACTCAACAAAGATCTCCCTCCTCATAATAAACGAGCCCTTCACCCCCAGCGCCATCAGCACCGTGATCCGCGAGCTCATCAAAGGTCCCATCCCGGGCCTCGCCACCGCCGCGCAAGCCTGCACCCCCGATCTCTACACCAGCGTCGTGCGCAAAGAACTAGCATATCGCTGTCAGAAGGTCCTCGTTGAGCTGTGGGGTCTGCTGAAGCGCGTTCCTGATGATGGCAGGGTTATACCGTCTGTGGAGAGGAGTGGGAGTAAGGGGAGTTTGGTACTGACGGGTAAGCTTTGGGATGCGTGCGATGAGGTTGTTAAGCTTGCGGATCTGGGGGTTGGTGGGTTTTATGTTAGGAAGGCGGAGGAGTGGAGGGATACGCTGAAGGATGTTATGGAGGAGTTGAAGGAGTGGGGTGAAGAAGAGGATGATGAAGATGACGTTGATGCTCTGGCCGATGACTTGAACAACGCATCACTCACGGATCAAGAAATGCTCGACGACCTCATGAACTCCTCCTCCCCCATCCCCAAATCCGACCCCGATAAGATCCGCCCTCGTCTCGACTCAACCCTCAAGCGTCTCCGAATGATCGTCCTTCTGTACCAAGCCCTCTCCAAGCGACGCTTCAAGAAACTTCCCAAGGACACCACCACAGGCGACATTCCCTCCAAGCTAGACAGAGCAGCGAGTGTTCTCGAGACGTTGCCGCATAAATTCGGGGACTTAGCCGGTGCGTTCTACGAGCTTGATGCGGAAGAGATTGATACCCTCATGGGGGATTGTTTTGAGAGTGCGGTTGGTGTTAGTGAGGTTCTGAAGCTTGGGTGGGAGGGGGAGAGTGATGAGTTTAGTGAGTGGCTGGAGAAGTTCAAGGTTGAAGTCAAGAAGACGTAGACACCCCACAGAGTAAAGAATAAAACATTTGATACCAGTGAGCATTGTGTTGATCCTCGTGGCATAGATATTACATGCCCGTTATCTGTATAGACTACTACACATGGTGCTCTTATACAAAGTACATTCCCCGACAACGCTTCTTCCGCCCGTCATATGTTTAAAAGCCTATGCATCCCAAAATCCCTCTCTTGCCGGACAAAACCCCCATCTAAACGTGTCCCTGTTCCGTAGCAGGTCGATCCGTCACCGTTGTAAACCCAGAATGTCCGAGTTGCTTAGCCTCATGTTCTGCCTCATCCACAGGCGCGGGAGTTTCTGGTGTGATCATGACAGCCGGAGCAGCCAAAGAACTAGGGACAACTTCTGTCTTGGCAGTTGTCACACCCTCCACGTGTTCTGCCTCTGCGTCTTCCTTCTCATCCTCCTTCACTTGTGAGAGTGGGCGACCATGTGTATCGTGAGACTCTCCCTCCTCGTCACGGCGCATCTGGCCATTTTCGAGATCGGCGCCAACCATTTGAGCAAGACTGCTAAAGTTGAACATGGGCTCGGACCCGGCGCTTCCGCCGTCGCGTTCTCCATCGTCACTGTAGGCACCGAGGCTCAGTCCACTAGACCGAGGACCCAAGTCGCCGCCCAAGTAATCAGGCCCTGTGTATGTGCCAACAGGACTATCGTTGACTGAAGACCCAACCGAGGAGGCATTGCTCATCTGCCTAAGATGTGATCCTCCACGCGTAGGTCCAGCCGGTAGTGGCAGAGAACTCGATGACGATGTTGGTCCAGCCTGGCTGTCAGATGCGCCTCGATCCACTCCCTTGCCTTTTCCAGCGGGCCCATCGTCCTTAGCCTTGGGTTCTGCTGGCGAGTCCGGGGTGCTCGAAGCTTGTGATGCCCTGGACATCGTAGCTTCAACACGGAGATTGCTGGCAGTACTGTTGCCTCGTCGTCGACCCAATCCTCCGAGTGACAAGCTACTAGCGCTCGCACCACTTGCACTCCCACTGTATGGATTTCCACCCTTCTTGGCGGCTTTGCGTTCCTCCTTCTCTCGTCTCTTAGTCTCCTTTCGAATAGCCTTTTCCTCTTTACGTTTGCGCTCTTCTTCAGAAGCAAGGGAAAGACGAACAGCCTCCATAAACATCATCTCCTCAAGTTCGTCCATGCGACTCCTTCGTCCTGTACCGTTCCGTGAAGATCCCCTAGCTCCAGGCTCCGGTCCCTCGCTCGCGTCGTCTTGTGCACCGTCTGCTTGACCCTGTCCGCTGGGGCTGGGACTAGCATTTGAATCATTGTTTCCAGTGTTCCTTCGGCCAAATCGGCTAGGGCGAAGAATCGATCTCTGTTCGTTTCCGCCCATGAGAAATGCAGCCGTGTGAAGGGCAGTAGCCGCTGCAGCTCTTCGTGCTTGGTGGTTCCTCGCTGATGCGAGTTTCGACGCCCAGTCGGGACGTACGCGATCGGTGGTGATGACATTCGGCGCGTTCGCAGACAAACTATGTGCGCGTCGACGGCCGTGTATGGGTGGGGTCTGTAGTGTACTGTTTAGTGAAGTCTGCGAAGACATGGCTGTGCCGTGTGATGGGCCGCTCGAGTAGGCAAGACCCCGGCGGAAGGGGGGAGGGTCGTATGTGACGCCGAATTCGGGCTGTTGGCAGTAGGGACATGCCGAGGGCTCCGAGATAAGCATCTCGGGCGGATCGTCCGGGTTGAGACCCTCGTTGGGGTCTCGAGCTTCACCGTTCGGGTGATGCTCAGGAAGGTGAGGTTCGGCACGCTTGATCTGAACAAAGCATTCGCTGCAGATATTCTGGTCACAGCATCTGGTGCGGTTCAGATAAGGAGGATATGTCAGGAAGCAGATTGGGCACTCCTCGGCGTCTTTGTACAGGAAAACCTCCATGGGTTGGCCGTTCACAAAGGGATCATGAGGGAGAGCGATCTCCTTAGGCGTCAAATCGGTCGAGGATGCATTTCGAGAACCACCGCTGAGTGCAGCAGCAAGGGCCTTGGCTCGAGGCTTGAAAGGCGACTTGCTCGTTCCAGGTGTCGACGGCGAAGGGAGACCGGAGGGTGTGTTTGATCCACTGCGATCCGAGGCGGCAGAAAGTGTCCTAGGTCCCATAGGCACCGTCAAGTTCTGGAGGTTCTGGTTCGAAGAAGATGGATTCTCTGCAGGAGGAGGTTGCGGAATCAGTTCTGGGTCGGGAGGCGCATCGGCGGGGGGGATAGGAAGGCCACGGGCAGCAGCGACAAGTTGATGCTCTGCCCAGCTCGAAGACCAATCATTGAGGCCTCGCCAGAATGGCGCAAGCTTTCTCTCTATCTGTGTAATGTCAGCTTACCGATAAGAACAAGCAAGACAAAGAAACGCACCTGCAGCTGCCTTACAACAGGCTTGCTAAAGTCCTCAGTACCAGTGTAGGTGCCCAACGTCACCAGATAACCACCATCAACGTGCTCTTCGCGCATACTCCTCTCCCGTTCCTTCGCCCGAGCCACGCGCTCCCTTTCTAACCTCCTCGCCTCACGCTCCTGCTTTGTCTCGCGACGCTCAAAGGGAACATCTGGTTGCTCACGATTGCGGGAGGAGCTGGGACCGATACCGAAGATGTTTATCTCTGCTCTGCTCATTCGTCGGTTCGATCTCGAGTTGGCGGTTTGTAAATGCTCGCGCACTGAGGGATCGCCGGGACCTGCATATTGACGAGGATCGCCCTCGGGACGAGACTCTTTTGTGTTGGAGTTGCCCATGGTGAAGATGTGAAGGAGAAGAACGAGGAGAGCCGCGTGGTTATGTGGCGCGATGGCGCACTTGGGCTGGTCTTATCTGGCGTGGACCAGGGCAGGGGTGTTGTCGTCAACGATGATCGTGAGGAGAAAAGAGAGAGAAAGAGAGTCGTGGATGAGAATGTGGAGTTTGAGGTTTGAGTTGTGTTTTGTTGTGTTGAGCGATATCGAGTGAGACAAGAGCAAGGAGCTTGGTCTCGATAGGAAGAGTTACCGAATGTCCCGCGATGGGTTGGGATGGGGATTGGAGCTGATGCAGATGGGGACACGATAGAATGGGGGAGGGGCCGGGCGTCAGACGACGGGGGTCACCACAGAGGGCATCTCGCTTGGGGCCGATAGTGTATGGAGAAGGTGGTATTGACAGCCTGGGGTCTATGACCTAACACAGACGTTTGATGCGTAATGTATCGTGATCAAAGAGAAGTTGGAGTCTTTGAAAGGATGATGAATAATGGATAAGAGTGAGTGGAGCGATAACGGAACGTTTTGTTGGAATCAAATCAATTGAGGTTGGGGGGAGGCAGCCTGTAACAACGGCCAAAGGGTGCTGAAGCTAAAAGCCCAGAACAGCTGGTGGTCCCTGCTCTTCGACTGGTTTAGCTGAGATCGGATACTGGAGCCCGCGAGCCAGGCGGGCGGGTAAAATAGGTGAGAAAAGGTGCCTTAGTCCGCGGGGTAGCGCGAAGCTATTCAGTGAAAATACCAAGAGAGGAAGTTCAGTAAGAAAAAGAGTAAGTAAGTTGTTGGTGTTGAAGGTTGGCAAGGTATGATTTGAGTTGATGACTGAGGAATCGAATACGTTGACAACTCACTCGCTCAATCCAACCCTACAAGCGTCGTAAGCTATCCTGGCAGAGCCCATCTCTTGGTGTAAACCTTGAACATGGTGATATTTCCACGCCGAACCAGTAGATAGCTCTCCTTACTTGTATCTCTTGCGGATTGAGGCCCGCACTATCAACTCAGCTTTACCCTGGACTTTTGCTCTATATTTTCTTTTCTTTTTTTTTTCTCTTTTTTGTTTGTTTCGAGAGATCTGCAGTCCTGACTCGGCATCGCCCATCAACGTCATGGACCGTCACTAGATTTGAAGATCCTTGAACCCAGAATGTCAAAAAATCAAGAAACAAGCCTTTTCTGTTTCACATGTATTTTCTTGACATGACTGATAGTGTTTCGAATTGTGCATTCAATTATGTATAGAGTAATTATGATTTCATGAATTACAGCTATCATGGTGAGAATATCAGACGATCGTCTGACCTCCTCCGAATGATCCGGATGGCAACAGGAATGTAACTATAACGTCGTCTTCAAATCCGTATTCGGCATCTTAGCCATGCGATCCGATCCATATTGTCAAAGTGCTGACTTGCTCTATCCCGTCTATCTTCTATCCCCAAACACCACATCATCATCATCTACTTCGTAGGCGCCCAGGCCTGCAACCAATCCCTCATCCTCTCCAAACTCCCCTTCTCAGCCTCCGCCGCAGCAACACACCACTCAACTTCCCAAACCCCCTCCTCCGCCATCATCTCCGCCAACTTCCTGCCCCTCTGACTCCCCTCATCCGTGCAGAACCACAGCGGCGCATCCATATTCGTCACATCCCCCAGGAGCGGCTTCACCAGCGGGAGAACCTCCCTCGCACTAGACGGCTTCGCTTCAAGACCTGCGTTTGCGCGACCCGTTTTGCACCATGGATTCGCGCAGTGGGGTTTGCCGCAGCCTGTCATGAGCTGCCCGAGGTAGCGGCGCTCGATGCGGCGCTTGAGGGCTTTGCCTTCGGGGTCGTGCATGCTCACGTATAGCGGGCCGAAGCAGATTGAGCAGAGACCGATGGAGTTGGAGGCTTGGTCGGTGGAGGCAGTTTGGCGGACTTGGCCTCTTGATCCAACGCCGAACATTGTTCGTCCGCAGTTGGCGTTGCGGCAGATTGGGGGTTTTAGACGGGATACTTTGTCGAGTTCGTGATGCTTCAGATGTGTCTCCATGTCTTTCAGACGAACAATCTTGTCGCAGAGATGGCACTCTGTCGTCCGTGTTCCATCTGCAAGTTCGTGCGCCGTTAACCCAGAGAGAACAACCTCTGGACCGGGATTGAAAGGATCGCCTTCTTGGGGAACCTCGAGATGACAGAATCGGCAGAGGATCAACTTCCCAGGACACACGCTCGTCTGATGTCTCGCCAAATCAGCCATTGAATTCGTCGAAAACTCGCAATGTGGACATTGTCGCTCCGTGTGAAAGATATCATCATGCTTCGCCTTGCTCTCTGTCGAGTTCCCAAAAGCGCTGTCCTTTTCACAATGCCAGTGCGCTTCCCACTCCGGAGAGCCCTTCTTGAACACTGATTTGCACTTGGGGCAAACGATGTTATTCCTCCGACAGAAGTTTTCGTGTAGAACCATCGTCCGCTTCGGAACGAATTGTAAACAGTTACTGCACTGCTCCTCATCAGGAGAGTGTTCTTGTTCACTAGCCCCATTGGATAGCCCATTCGTTGCATCCTTGGCGTCTTGTAAGTCCACCTTGGCTCGTAGTGAATACTGCAGTGTCCTAGGAGACTCTGTGGCGCCTGGATGTCTGTATCCATGCACCGATATCGTGATCTGCTCCGCTCCCTCCAATTCCACATTCGTAGGACTTATCACAATCCTCTTGACCCCATCAACCGCCGGTGAAAAGTCCCCAAAGACATGAACGCTTTCTCGCGGCAGCGCTCGTTGTCGCGAAGATTTCGGTGTAACAAACAAATCGAGCGCATCCTCGTCTTCGCCAGTAGTAAGTTCAATCGCAAGAGGTTGCGATTTATTCCATGAGGGAAGCACGTAATCGACGTATTCGCCCTCGAGAACCTGCCCCTCAACAGCCTTCCAGATATCAATCTCTCCGCCCGTAGAACTTCCATCCGTAGTTCCTCTTTGCGCAGACATGATTCGTCGTAATGTTTCCCGCGCTTGTTCCTCGTCCAGGGCTTCGATATCGACTTCCAGATCTGTGTCCACGACGCAGATGCCGTCTCCTTCGGGAGCGACCTTATCCACGAGCAACTTGAACTCCTCCCCGCGCGCACCTTTAACCGCCAGCATCGAGCCTTTGCTCAGTGTTGTAAAGTTTTCTCGTAATTGTCGCTCGAGGAGTGGTTTCCAATCGTCGGGGTTGTAGCCTGCTTCTAGAGGTCTGAGTCGAACGTACGTACCCTTAGGAAGTTGTCGCGCCTCGACTTTGATCTGAACACCATCTAGGTCCATTTGTTCGCCATTCTGCACTGTGTCTTGTTTCAGATCTATCACCTCTTTCGGCGACACAAACTCATCTTCCTGGATACCCAAAGCCTCCGTCAACCACGGACTCAACCCCAATGTTCCCTCCGACGCCGAAAACTCCCTGATGCCCGCAAACACAGCATTCTTATTCTTCGGGTTCACAAGTCGGAATATTAACGGGTTCGGTAGTTGTTGTGCGGTATCAGCATCGCTCGTGGAATATGACCATGGATCTGATCGTGCAGTAGTCGTCGAAGGTCGAGATCGCGCAGCGGCTAGAAGTTGTTCAAGAGCAGATTGTGGAAGAAGAATCTTGTCGCCGCGAAGATTCTTAGTCGCTATGGCAGAGGGACTTATCACGGGCAATGCGCTCGACCAGCGCAGGGGTGCAGGCTCTTCCATGATTGGGCTGTAAATGTGTAGAAGTTATGATGTGAGGGTCTGTGATGATTTGGTGGGGGTTGATAAGATGCAATTACGTAGTGGCGATCGAGCACGAAAGCGGACAGAGAATAGAGATGAAAATGACAAGATCAATTAAAACTATTTTCCGCTTGAAATCCAAAATGTCGTTAATACTCAGATACTGAATCACGAGAAACAGACTTTCAGCGGCGATGCTCAGTCAGCTATTTCGGTGACGTTCTTCCAGCATCGTCCAGAAGCCAGACCAGAACGCATCAGATTTATGCTGCCTACGAGCCTTACATAATCGGAATTCCGATCTCCGACGGACTAACAAAACACCAACACTTCGCTGTCCATCTCGTACGCATTCGGTATCAGAGCTGTCATTAGATCTCGCAGGTCCGTATCATGAGTTGACTCAAAGCACAGACAATGCCTCACTTTTAATATCATGGTTAAAATTAGACTACAGACTATTCATCTCTCCCTGTTCAAAACATCCAAGTTTCCGTGCATCCCGGGGAGAATGCCGCTTCACTTTACACGTAGCTAGCAATGCATCACCAGTAATGTTTGTTGTTCAGTGATCATCAGCGTCGTAACGTGGCTTGAACAAAACTACGCGTAATTCCAGACACGGCACAGAGCCATAATCACACAGCACAGCAGATCCGTCTGGGCAAATCTGTATGGTCGATCGAAACAAACATATCTATTTTTTATTCACCGCTCTTACAAGTCCGCGACTGTGAGTGAAACAGAGTTGGTGTTTTGACCCCCACAGAATTTGGCTAAATGCAGCGCAACCTAACCCATCCATGATGGCTGAATTCAAAGCGGTCATGATGAGAGACCCGGCAATGCATCCCCGGACTGACGAGATATACATACAGGCTCACAGAGCTTGACACTACGGAGTACCGGTTCGAAGCTTTCTTCCCACTGAGCTACTTAATTGCCCTGAAAAGATGTTCATTTCATCAACTGAGGTTATTATCTTGGCAATCTCGGACGCCGAAATGTAGGATCTGCAAAACACCTGGCATGTTGATCAGGGTAGCTGTACACCTTGAAATGTGACACAGCTCATTTTACCCGCCAAAAGGGGCTCTTTTTGATCTACGGCACAGAAGTCGAGTTACATAGGACCCCTACACACAACCTACCCATGCTCATTAGCTCCCGCCGCAAAGCTCAGCTATTGAATGGTGCGCCTCTCGAGATAAGATAGATCCCCCCAACCTTGCTTTGGTGCTTTTTGGTGATGCCATCTTGTCAAGATATCATCAGTCTGGCCGATTCCTCTCACCTTGGACGATGCATCCAATCCCCACATCGACTGCTCACACGGGCCGATCCCCCCTCACACTCCATGCATGCCGTTATTCTGTATCCGGTTCAGCCGGAACGTCTTTTGTCTATTCTTTTGGTGTTGTTGAGAAAAAGGTCCCCCCCCCCCACTTGATCATCCAAGCTTGTCAACTAACAAGCTTGTCAACTAACAAGCTTGTCAACTAACAAGCTTGTGTAATGTTAATGTAGCTTGACTCACAACGTCAAACCCTCCGAGCCACCTGAACTTGGCTCGCCAATCCAATCTCATCTCAGCCCATCTTGTCTATTATCCCGGGCCATGTCATGTCCTCCCCCATCCCACCCAAACGGTGCATGCAGTATCTCCCCCAGACCAAATCTGTTCCCAGTTAATCATTGCCGCTTTGGCCGCTGGCATGACACGGCCCATCCCTCATGTCTTGTCTCAACATGTGTACTCCGTATATAGTAGCTATATATCCTTCACCACCAACCCTCCTCTCCTTTCTCTATCATACCCCCCTTATATCCCCCCATTAGCCCTCCTTGCCAGTTGGGCTGCTTCATAATTGAATACCCTATCTTTTGTAATACTCATGCCAGCCTGACATGAGCCAAGTTATCGTCGACCACCAAACGCGCGCAGAGATCACTCAGATCCAGACAAAGGGCTTGACCCTCTTTGACACTCTATACAATTCTCTCGTCCTTCGTCACACCCTTCCCTACCTTCCCGTATCAGGCCTTTTGAACCTCGCCGCAACCTGTCGCGATATTCGATATCTCCTGCACCAAACGCCCGGTACCTTTCGTCACATCGATCTTACACGGGTCAAGACAGCGCACTGCGAAGACGCCCATAAAGAAACAGAGCGCAATCTTGCAGTCTGGCATAATGTCACTCTTTCTGATTACCTGACTGAAGATGAGTGAGTTCACCCACTGCTTGTGTCCACTATACCCTTGTCTTCTGCGCTGCGACCACTTTAAAAACGGCTGTTAGCTTACAGGATCCATAGCTTCTACGCCGGGCCCTTGAGGGGCATCTTCTCTACCCTACGACAACGCGATATTCTTCGTGATGTCCAATCTCTAATCCTCGACGGACTCTCCGTCACAGCTGAGCTGTGTCATGAGATCATCAACGATCCGTCATACAGCGTGCGCATGCTCTCGATCCGCGGCGTCAATAACCTGAACCAGGGCAAACTTCGCGCAGCGCTAGCATACGCCTGTCGCAGCTCCCGCCCAGAGAACACCCCACGACTCAAAGCAGTCTACGTCTTCGGCCCCATGCCCTGCGATGAAAATTCCCAGGACTCTGCTGATGCATGGTGGTCTAAAAAGGGCCGTGTCCTCAACAGCACCAGCGACATGGACGACTGGGCCCAGTGCCTACTCGCCTGCCAGGGCCTCATCTCCTTCGACGCAGTGCTCTGCCAGGGTCCCCGCCACGCCAGCTCGCCAGCCTTTGGGTCCTGCAGCGTCTCCTCGCCGTGCAGCCCAGCGGTCGCTACGTTCGCCGTTGGTGGCTGCGCGGGCTGTGGCAAAGCGCCAGAGGGTGTCATGACGGCTGGGACGCACTGCTCTTCGCTGCCGCTGCTAGCTCCGCCGCCGATCCTCTCGTCATCCGTACAGGCTGCCACGACGCCGCGCCCGGGACATGAGGATTTCGTGCCGAGGTGTGCTGATTGCTTGAGGGATAGGTTCTGTGTTGCGTGTAATAAGTGGTGGTGTGAGACGTGTTATCATCCTTATGCTGGTGATGATGTGAAGAGACATGTGTCGCGAAGCTGCTGGGAATGCGGCATCAATGTGCGCATCCTCTACAATCACTGAATAAATAGGGAAGCTAATTGATATCTAGTGTAATGATTGCATTGAGCGCACGCAAAAGTTTTGCAAAAAGTGCGGCGGCGGATACTGTCTCATTCACAATGAAGGATCATCAAGCGCCTTTGTGAGTTTTCCCCAGTTCCCATATCAAGAACCCTTACTGACTGTTTCTAGTGCGACTGTATGTTATTCTTACCTCAGTTCGTTTCAATCATCTAACTTGCTTCACAGGGTGTTTCTGTCGAGGTCGCGGTCTCAGGCGAGTCTGATGCACCAAACATATGAATGACATGTGTCAACCAAGGACCAATGCAACCTCACATCTGATCATGGTACAGTAAATGACTTGGCGCATCTACAAGGTCCCTGGAAATATGAAATGGAGTCCTCTTTGAAAAGTGGACTGAGCGAGGCGTCATGATGAAGCGTATTCGGATTTTCCACTCTTGTTGTTTTTTCTTTGGTTGGTTTTGGAGTCGAGGCGTATAATATGGATTGGGATGAAACTCGACTCCTTAGGATACTCACCACTTTTTTTGCTTTCATTAATTGATATGAGGACTGGCTCCTGGAATCATACCACTTTTTCCCTGCTCCAATCTTGAATAAGTCGACTCAGATGAGATTATGGCACGATACCATCTCGAACCACGCACTGCACCCCAGTTCGCTCCCCGCTCGGAGACAAAGTAGATCCGATAGAAACAGGCAATGGAACGGGAATAGAACAAGTTAGCGAATCCACTCATTTTGGGGGTTTCATTTGGGGGTCACGATCTAATCTACCTTGCTCATTTATTATTCCAATGCTGATCGCTCACCTTAAAACTATCACTCCCCTCTATTCTATACCTTCTATTGAGCTGCCATCTCACAACGTGCGCGTTTGACAGGTCAGATCCGTCAAATGGCGCAACCGAATGCGCAAATTACGTACTCGGTCCAATACTTCTCTTTCAGGTTTGGTCTTGTCGGTCCGTCGGGCGGGAAATTCCCTCTCTTGTTGATAATGATTCATCATAGAGTGACACAGATACGCTCGCGATCGCGCTTGATGGCGGTAGATCGCTCGATTAGGGGCGACCCTTGGAATTACTAACGGACCCTTGTTTTCTCCTTCGTGATAGATATCTTGACCTCATAGAGAATCTTTTTTCTCTTCAGTGGATTTTTGTTTCGTGATTCTGTGCTTTTTTTTATCAGATCCCGATATCGCCGAGCCCCTCCACTACCCGATAACTCCAGCGCCGCAAAAATAACGGACCCAAGGCTCCCGGTTCCAAATCTCAAGCGCATTCAACTTCGCGATAATATCTCATTCTTGATCATGGCCGACGAAAGAAAACCTCTCTCAGAGGTCATCCCTCCCCTCATCCTCGGAACAGCAACGTTCAACCACCAATACCATCCCGATCCAACTCACATGCCCTACACGGACATCGTAGGCCGCGCCCTCGCCCACAACATCCTCGGCTTCGATACATCGCCTTACTACGGCCCCTCTGAGATCCTCCTCGGCGATGCGCTGCGAAAATTAACGCCTCCACCGCCGCGGGAGAACTACTTCCTCATCACGAAAGCTGGGCGCATCGCGGGCGATGAGTTTGACTACTCGCCCGCTTGGATCCGATATAGTGTCTGTCGCAGTCTTGAACGGCTGGGCACTTCGTATCTCGATCTTGTGTACACACATGATGTGGAGTTTGTCTCGCCCGAGGAGGTCCTCGCTGCTGTTACAGAGCTGCGAAGGTTGAGAGATCAAGGTCTTGTTCGATATGTCGGAATCAGTGGATATCCGGTTGATACGCTTGCGTCGCTGGCAGAGATGATCTTGCGCGAGACTGGAGAGCCTCTGGACGCTGTCATGTCGTACAGCAACTTCTGCGTGCAAAACAGCCAGCTTGGCAACAAGGCACTGCTAGATCGCTTCCAAGCAGCAGGCGTAGACTGCGTGCCAAATGCCAGCATGCTCGGCATGGGACTATTGACCACCCGCGGCATCGACAACAGCCCCATGCGCGCATGGCACCCCGCCCCAGAAGAACTCCGCGACCTATGCGCCAAGCTCTCCAGCATCGCCCAAGACTCAGGCGAGCATCTCGAAGAAGTGGCTATCCGGTGGGCGCTCGAGAACTGGGCGCGCGTAGGCTCACGGTTCGGCACGAGGGTAAATCCCAGCGACACAGGCCGTCTCGGCGTGAGCGTCATGGGCGTTTCCAGCGTAGACGAGCTAGAAGAGACATGGGCGCTGTGGACGAGCGTAGTAGGCCTCGTAGGCGATGAAGAAGCGACGCAGCGGAAGATAAAGATTGAGAGTCTTGTGAGGGAAAAGATGTGGCCTGCGCTTGGGGAGTGGAAGGATTATGCGTGGGGGAGTGGAGGGCCTGATTTTGTGAATGCGAGACGGGTTGAGGATATGGGGGTTGTGCCGAGGGACGAGACGGCGGTGCGGTGGAGGTTGATACCCAGTGCCATGGACACACCCAAGATTTAGGTGACCATTATGAATAGATGATTGTTTTCTGTTACGATGAGGGAAGTTCTGCAGGGCCAAGAGAATAATATGGGGATGTGCATCGTATCTCGCAATCACCCTTGCTTTAGCGCGACGCCGTCTTACAACTGCCGTGTCGATCATCTAGATCTTGTCTCTGAGATCTCAGTATCGAATGATGATGGATCTGAAGATGCGTTTGTTTCGTATTTCGTATTTTTGACGCGAATGGTCGTTAATTGTCTTCATGGGAGATGAAATGGAACGTATAAGAGCCCTTTGTCGGACATGATGAATGACAAGAACCACATGCAAGACAGCCTCTATTATAAGACCCTAATCATGAAGCTGTCATACTCAATCGTTTCTATCCTATCCTTGTCAGCTCAGTTGACTTCTGCAGAACTAAAATGTCGCCCAGAAGGCCCTGTTCTCCCAAGACCAACAGCTCTCACCAAGTCGCCAATCTTCCAAGCTGCAGCCACCAACTTGACCGAAACTCTCAACGCAGCTCTCTCTGGCTCAATCACTGCAGGGTGGCCCATAGGCAATGTCTCCTTCTCACTTGCAGTCGTAAGCGGAGATCAATGCGACCTTGGTGTGCCGATATGGGAGTACCATCACCTCGCAGCCGCCAACACAAAGGGCACAAAGAACTTGGACAGAGATTCTCAGTATCTTATTGGATCCATAACGAAAGTATTTACGGACTATGTGCTTTTGAAGAGCGGTATGGATCTTGATGCGCCGGTTACGGAGTATCTTCCGGGACTTGATGGGAAGTCCAAGATTCAGTGGAGGGATGTGACTTTGAGGATGTTGGCTTCGTACTTGGGCGGTACACCGGCGAACTGTAGGTATCCTCCTCTACCTAGATACAGCATGTTGACCAGTTTCAGATGGGTTCTCGGACTTTTACCTCCTCAAAGAAGTCTTCCTCGCATACGGTCTTCCCGCCATTGAAGATAACGACTATCCACCATGTGGTGTTACAGGTCTCAACAAGGGTTGTACAGGGCAAGGTACAAAGAATTCATAACTACACATTGAGATCTACGCTAATTAGAGTCAGAGATCTTGTCAGGAATGAGAGAGTCTTACCCGCAGACTGCTCCCAACGAGAGACCGGCATACTCCAACATGGCCTTTGTCCTTCTCGGCATGGCTCTTGAGGAGTATACTGGGAAGACCTACGCACAGTTGATTGAAGAAATTGTTTCAGATCCCCTCGGTATGATCAACACTTTTCCTTCGCCTGGCGATGATGATCAGGCAGTAATTCCGCCCGGGGACAGCAGCTGGGGCTCAGACTACAAATTGAACACCCCGTAAGTCCATCGTGTGAAAGCTACTTCCGAGTACTGACTGTCATTAGTGCAGGTGGATTAGTCTCCTCTCTCTCTGATCTCTCCAAATTCTCACATGCACTGCTCTCACGAACCCTGAACATGACTTCAACCGAGATCAACGGCTGGCTCAAGCCCAGTGCCTTTGCAGGCAATGCATACACATTGACTGGCATGCCTTGGGAAATACTACGTGTATCTAACCTCACACCAGAGCATCCTCATGCTGTCACTGTCTACGGTAAGAGTGGCGGTGCGCAGAACTACAGAAGTCAACTTAGTTTTATTGATGACTACTGTCTGGCGATCGTCATATTGACTGCCGGTCCAATGAAGACAGTGCCTATTCTTACGAATGCTATGCTTTCGACTTTTGTTTCCGCTGCGGATGAAGTATCGCGTGAGCAAGCAAAGAGATACGAGCAGAGGTACATGAGCGATCACGAGGATGTTCCAATGGAGGCATTACTGGAGCAGGACGATGATTCAATGATCCTGACGTCACTTCATCGCAACGGTACAGACATCATGTCTAGTCTCAGAGATATATGGGATCTTACATTGGGCGATTTTCTTCCAAAAGTTGGGCCTAAGATCCGAGTGTTTCCCAGCCAACTTCGTGAGAATGCAACCTTAGATGGGGAGTCTGTTGTGAAGGAGGTATGGCATTTGTGGCCTGACCTCAACTGGGGATTTGAAACGGATCTTCCTGGAAATTGGATTGAAGGGATGGATTGCGTCGGGTGGTCGATTCAGGATTGGATTCATTATGGTGGTGAGCCTCTAGATAGAGTGTTGCTGTACGTTGGTGACGATGGAGACGTGAGAGGGTTTGAGGTGCCTTTCTTGCGATCAGGAATTCTGCTACCAACCCAACCAAACAGAGACTAAACAATCTCTCGCTAGTTATTGGAGTACAAATTAAGTCCTAAGCCAAATCCGTAGTGAGCGTTGAGCTCCCTCATGCCAAGAGCAAGATGACTGCACATCATGATTTCAACTCATGATGGCTTACGTAATACCCCTCCCATCAAATCCATCGCGCTCAAACCTCCAAAAACCCATCATCACCTCTCATCTCCCAAACTCTCACCATGGCCGGCCCACGCAAACCCAAACCCGCGCCCCCAAAAGGCCCATCAACAACCCTCGTCCTCGACAACGGCGCCTCCACCATAAAAGCCGGCCTAGTCCACTCCTCCACCATCCCCTCCGAACCCCGAATCATCCCCAACGTGATCGCCCGCGACCGCACGCGCAAAGTCTACGTCGCATCCGAGCTAGAAAAGTGTCGCGACTTTGGCGAGATACAGTTCCGAAGACCTGTGGAGAAGGGGTTCATTGTCAATTGGGAGGCGCAGAAGGAGATTTGGGATAGGGAGATTTTTGAGAGGGAGGAGTTTGAGCCTAAGGATGCGAGGTTGATACTCGCTGAGCCGCCGAATGGGCTGCCGATTCTGCAGGCGAACTGTGATCAGATTGTTTTTGAGGAGTATGGGTTTGGGAGTTATTATCGGGGGATAGGTAAGCTTTGTGATGGGTTGATGGGGTTGGGATGCTGATTGCGACAGGGTCGACGTTTAATGCGTATCACGATGTGCAGAATATCTTTCGGACGCCGCAAGAGGCTCCTACGGTCGCTAATACCCCCGCTGAAGCCGTCATGGTCATTGACTCTGGATACTCGCATACAACTATCACACCAGTCCTTCGCGGGCAACCGTTACAATCCGCGATCAAACGACTAGATGTCGGCGGCAAGGTGTTGACGAACTACCTCACACGATTAATCTCTCTACGACACTTCGATATGCGTAACGATACATACATCGTCAACGAGATGAAAGAGCTATCATGCTACGTCTCAGCCGACTTCAAAGCTGATCTCGAAGAGTCATGGAAGGGAACGAGAGGCGAGCGTCGACCAGATTATCTGTCCGGCGGCGGTATCGCCAAGGACTACATCCTCCCCGATTTCCACACGCGCTTCAAAGGAACTCTCGTCGACTACGATCCCGCCCGCCACTCCAAAGCCCGAAAACTAGCATCCCAATCCGAAGAAGACGCCCTGACCCTACGCAACGAGCGCTTCACCGTCCCCGAGATCCTCTTCAACCCCTCCGACGCCGGGATCCGACAACCCGGTCTCGCCGACCTCGTGTACGACTCTTTACAAGAGCTGCCCATAGGACTCTGGCCAGCGTTGCTAGCGAATATCATCGGTGTTGGAGGGAACACGCACTTTGAGGGGTTTATTCAGAGGCTGCAGAAGGAGGTTGTGCAGAGGGTGCCGGATGATTGTATCGTTAGGGTTGCGAGGCCGGCGGATCCGGTGACGCATACTTGGTTTGGGGGTGCGAATCTGGCGTGTCATGGGGATATTGAGAGGTTGGCTGTTACGAAGGCGGAGTATGAGGAGCATGGTGCTGCGTGGGTTGCGAAGAAATTTGCCGCTGGGTTGGGGACGTGAGATGGGAGAGGGTTTGAGGATATTTTTATCAGAGTTGAGGAGTGGCCATGCTTGAGGGCGCCTTCGCTGTCCAGGGCGAGACACTTGCGCAGTTCTCACATCTTTATCGGGGGGTTGAACTCGGTGGCAACAGGGCTTCACGTCTGGTCACAGATTGACAGATCCTGCTCGAATGATCTGTCCCGAGGTCAGCAGCGCTCCCATATCTCCATCTCCTGCAAAAACCAGGTTCAACTGGGTATGGGATGATGATTGGGACGGGCCGGCTTTGCCAATCTCACGCATCACCCTATGGAGTCTCATTACGGGCTCCTTTTGATGTTTCTGTATCAATATGGCATTGATACATGTATCAACGTTGTCGCTAGACAACTAGCACTTCACAAACATAACGACAGTCGCAAGCAAACAAGTACATTACTGTAACATAGTCTACAACTAATAACAAAACGCCCGCCCATGGTATCACAATTCCCATCCCATCCTTACTCAACATGAATCATAACCTTACCACCACTAGACCCCTTCTTCAAATGCTCAAAAGCCTTGTCCGCCTCCTTGAACCCAAACGTCGAGTCAATCACAGTCTTGACTTTACCCTCCACCAGCCAATCCCTCAACTGATCCAGATCCTTCTTCTTGTTCGCAGTAGCATACGTAACAAACTTTGCCTTTACACCGCCCAGAAACGAAGGTCGTACTAGGTTTGTCGTTAAGCTGAGAACGCTCTTGGCTGAGACGTGACCGCCCACGAAGACAAAGCTGCTGCCGGGGAGGAGGAAGTCGTTTGATGAAGCGTAGAGATTGGGCGGTGCGTCACCCACGTTATCGACGCAGTGGCTGAATACTTGACCGCGCTTCTTGAGCTCGGCGATGACATCGCTGGTCTTGTAGTCGATGATATCATCCGCACCTAAGCTTCTGCACAGATCTGCTTTTCCAGTTGAGCACGACACAGTGACAGAGCATCCCAACGCCTTGGCAATCTGAACACCCCAGAGCCCAACACCGCCCGAGCCACCGTTTATAAACACCTTATCACCACTCTTGACATACGGCGCGATAGTTTGATACGCCGTCAACCCCGCGGTGCCCACACCAGCAGCCTGATCCATATCCAGACTCTCAGGAATGACCGTATACCCCTCTTTATCGACGATCGTATACTCGGCTAGTGATCCCCAAGCCTTCATCGGCGACGCTCTAGCTAGAACAAAATCACCCTCTTTCGCATCGGTAACGTCTTGTGCGACGGAGACGACGCGGCCGCTGAGATCCATGCCTGGAATCTTGGGGTAGGAGGTGATGAGGCGCGATGCGACGCCGAGCTCGCAGACTTTGTAGTCGGCGGGGTTGAGGGCAGCGCGGGAGACTTTGACGAGGATCTGGCCGGGCTTGAGGTTGGGGGTGCTTGGTTTGGGGAGTGTGGTGAGGCGGAAGACTTTTTCCATTGGGCCTGGGTTGGCGACTTGCCATGCTTGCATTTCGGCCATTGTGAGGTTGTTGTTCTGTTATAGTCTGTGTAATTGCGTTACGGTGTTGTGAGGTTGAGGTTGAGATTGAGGTTGATGGAGTTATGAACGATAAAATCACATGGAGTAAAAGTCAATGACTTGACGTACGCATCATGATATAAGTATCAATGACGTCTTTTCTTGTGAGCGGCGAAAAATAAAAATAAAAATTGTTAAGAGTCAGTCTAGTGGAGATGCCTCGGCTCATGAGTCGGAAGAAAGACCAGAAGAGATCATTTATCATGGAGGTATTTCCATATACGGCGTATACGTTTTAAAGTTTGTTATTAAACGCTGGGATGTTATTATTCAGCTCGTTACATTCATGTTATTCGATCATGTTCTACTGTTGCGGGGAGAGTTTTTTCGTATTGGGTTGCATTGGCGGAAATTGAAGCTTCGAGGGGTTTCGTGGGTTGGCGGAGTTCTTGTGTTTGCGGAGTTGGAAGAGATTCATTGAGGTTGGAGTTTTAATTCTCAAGATACATGCGTTTGATAATGTCTTGAAGCGAAGACAGTTTGTGCAATGCAGACCACTTGCCTAGCTTGCGCAAGCCCCTACAACCTCTGCTCAATGCATTCTTCCAATATGCGCCAGGGTTCAATCGCAAGTCGCGAGTCATCTGCATCGCAATCGTATTTAAAAAATTGACACTCGTCAACAACAACCGTTGACACGGCCCAGCCCGAGGTCGGTCCGCTCGCACCCAGCCTGCTGGTCGATGGCTTCAGAACCCAGCATGACGGTACACACCCAGCGTGAAGGCGGCGGTTCATGGACACAGCATCAGCGCTACTTCGGCAACGGCGTGGGGTGTTCAAGATCAGAGATCTCGCAACCTTGATGAGGAGATAAGATCGTGATGTTTGAATGGTCGTAGCTTGAGGCATCGTGAATGGCGCCGCGTTCGAGGTACCCGGCAAGGTTGGTGATGGCGACATGCTCAGAGACAGCCGCTGAAGAAGTTAAAAGAAACGCGCGTCGGCTGCGAGATCACATCAATCGCTGCGCATAATTTGTCTGTAGAAAGTCAGTCATTGAATGATGAAAGTGGTTGATCAACACGCTCAATGCGATAGAACCTGTCGAATGCTCGTGAGCTGCTGGCGCAAGAGCTTCACAAGCTATCAAGTGGCGATACCGAAGCTACTGAACGAGCTCCATCTAGGCGAAAACAAGCTCGATATCGATCAATCGATCATCATTTCTGGTCATTGTGGATGACAGAATTCGCTTCGAGTCAGAATCTGGAGTCCGATCGATGATGCTTACTCACAATCCAACCCCAGATCCCAACTCAACCCTGCAGATCTAGGGTAACTTTCAACAATCACATTTTCATCAGCAACGACAATCGCAAAACCGTTGCATTGTCAATGATCATCGCTTTTTTCGTATGTTACCCTATGATCTCCATCATGCCATGTCAAAGCGGCGGTCGCCATTGATGATATGATGGGGATTTTCGCATGCACCGTTGGTAAAAAAACACACGATACGTGCAGCTTGAATTATCGTTCAGACCAAGCCGGAAGAGGCACGGAGCTCATCATCACGAGACGTCGTAGCTATTGTAAAACAGGAAATAGATATACAGTGCATCTGGGTAGAGCTGACGATCTTGGCGCGCCAAGGGAGAAGTCAATTCTATGGCTGAAAGCATAATCGTAGCTCTACTGTTACCTTGTGGTTTTACTCTACTGCTGGTTTACTTTACTGATTGCTAAATGGATCTGATTCATGATATTCGACACGGTATTGGACAGTGACTGGTGAGTCAGTGACGGATGTCTTGGCCGCCTGAACCGAGACCGATTCACCGATTCAACGTTGCGTTTGGCATTTTAAAGCAAATGGACGAATCATGCAGAGCAGATGGAATGTTGCGGGGAAGAAAATAACGAGATGGGTGTGGATGGGCAGCGTCGATCAGCAGGCGTGGGCTACCAACCATTGGACATCTGAGACAAAGAGTGATGGTTGTCCTGGGTAATCATCACAATGAGACAGTTAAAAAAATCTAGAACGAATCATCCCATTTTGCAAGAAGGATCAGTGCCGTCAGAGGCTTTCGAGTCTGATGACTTGCTGGAATCTCAACGCCACTGACACTTCTCAGCTCACGAACGATACGGGAGGATACTGCATTCGGAATACACATCCGCGTGTTCGGAAAGACGGCTATTCAGAAGTTCTCGGCCGAGTATCGCTAAATAACCATAGTTTAAACATGGTAGGAATTTATAAGAAAAATCTTCTTTTTCTCCAGTCACGAGGGAGCGAAACCCCGGAGTTGGGCGTATTTTGATGAAGCTGGGGGAATCTGACACGATGGCTTCAGAGTGAGTCCGGCCGAGGACCCACTTGGATCAAGTGCCAAAATCGATGTGAGCCCAGGGGTAAGCTTTTCATTCGGCAAAGCTCAGGGAGAACTTGGGACTCCAGTTTATATGGAGTTATTGCTTGGTCATGGCTGATGTTATGTTACAGTATCAATGTCTGTTCTCGTGACCCCACGGGAAGGGAATATTGAGGGTCGAGTTAATACAATGGATCGATTCCGAGGCCATGGTTCAGATCATGTGGTTGAAGCATCGCATCGCATCTCCCTCTGGGCTCAATACCAGTATCTCGGTGCAATATCAAGTGTAACTTCAACTCCGCCGCTGACCTGCTTTATCTCCAACACCCAAATGCTACTGTACAGTAACGTACAATGCACCAACACGAGATCGGTAATTAATTTACAAAAACGCCAAAACCAACGTGGTAATTGCGGCTACTGTACCTATTCAAATCGAGTATGTAAAAAAAACAGCTAGACCCATTCCGCGGCAACCATTTACGGGCTCGTGTGAGCGTTCCTTTGAGTTCTCTCTTACGGAAGAAAACGCTGTATTACCCAAGAAGCGCACCCCTGCCTGCTTTCTCAGTGGTGTGGTCAAGCTGTTTCTTGGCCCAGCCCTTGACGTTTCGGCCCGGAAATTATGCATGACAGTGACGATTCGCGGTTCTCGTGACGATGGTGGCTTGTTCTTCCCAGCATCGCCAACATCAACCAATTTATTGAGTATCAACTCGAAGGAATCAAGCCTCGGTGAAACGGCGATTCTCTCCCCGCAGTCGTCGCTTGGCCTGAAAATCCGGAGATTCTGGGGTTGGATGCATAGCAAGGCATCTCGGTCGCCGACTCGGAGGCACTCGTTGACACTTTTCTCTGGGGGAATTTGATTCCCCAGACCAATTCCAAAAAGTGAAGTCTCATGAGTGGACTGTGGGAAGGGGAACAAACGCTATTACCCCAAAGTATTGGGTTGTCGCGGTGGTGAGCTCGGTCAATTACAACCCATCCATGCAGTCGGGGCAGCAGGGGCGTAGCGTCTCGAGTACCACCGAGTGTCGCCCGTGGGGACCCCTTTTTTGTATTCCTCTCTGCTGGGTATTGCATTCTACTGGGTAGAGTGAGCTGTAGGAAGTGTGAGTGTGGTGAATTTCCCCGCGTCGGGCTTTTGAAGATGGTTGCGAGAGGACTGCCGATTACTGGCTGGAGCTTGGATGAGTGTGTGTGGTGTCGCTATGCTTACGGGAAACGTTAGCATGGCATTTTTGCAGATATGGTTACAGTGATCAGCATCAAGATAGGCTTCATCACCTCGCAATTCTACCTTGAGCTAATCTTTAGATTTTCATTTTTCGTAATCGTCACGATGCCTCCATGGGTTATACCGCCAGCTTGGTTTAACCCTCTCTTCCCATTTTTAAAGTCCGTTCCCGTCTGACTCGAATTCTACACTCTAGAACACTTCCCTTTTCTCGTAGAAGGTCCCGTGATGGAAAAAAGAACCACAAGCCGCACGCGCAAGGGAATAAACGGCCGGGCGATTACTCGGCGCTTCTCCCTGTAGACCCAGGCCCGTTAACGTTATGGGTCCTTTTCTAACCGCTGCCCTCCACTAAAAAAACCACGGGCAACTTCTTTTTTCTCTTCTGTGTTCGGCCTTACTTCGTAGCACGCCCCACGAGATTCCCCCAGACCAGCCCAGATCAAGATATTGGAGCGCGTTCAAGTTTTTTCTTCTTTTCGTGATGGATGATTAATTAGTTGATGGGATCGAAATGAACGTGTTCTTTGTGAGACGGTGACATGTTCACCACATGATTTAACCTGTGGTACAGAAGATCTTGGGTTTGGTGAGATGGAAGAAGGAAGGGTATGCGATTAATTGAGACTTGTTTATTGTTGATGCTATTTCATTCAGTGTCATTTATATGGAATGCATGCATTTTCACTTAGACGCCCGAAAACCGATTCTTCAAAGTTTCTCCGTATTTTTGCCATGTTTTTCTTACCCGCACCCCACTACCCGAACCTCATGGCATTCTCTCTGCGGCCGCCTCCGCACTTTAGGGGGCGTGCACACAGCGTGCTTGCCCCCCTGTTCCCCCATTTACCGTGCCCCATGGGCCCCCGGGACCATTTTTTAGCGTCTGGCCCCTAACGGAGCTACGCTAAGCTACTCGCAAAGCTCCGAGGTCATGGGCACCTCACTTTCACTGCGCGTCTGTTTTTTTTGGCGCGAGACAGTGGTAGGATCAGAAAGAATCTGGATGCTCGTGAACGGCCGATGGTTGCCAAGTTTACCTTAGTTACCCGAGTAGGCAACTTGTGAACCTTGGCCCCCCCCCTTGTTAGTTGTAAGTTGTACCACTTGGAAAAGGTGAGTTCTTGCCCTTGTTTGGATTAGCTGCGATGGGATGGGCCAGCTTACAGCAGTGTCAAGGTGCATTGGATGGCATGGCATGCTCTTCATCGTTACTGATGGAAAGACACACGAACTAGACAGGCACATCTTCAGTTTGCTCCGTCTGAGATTAAATAGACCCTGTTCCCCCCTCCCTCGTACAGACTCTCTCCTCCTCATCACAGCTCATCACTTCAACAACACAGCTTGTTTCACATCCACTCTCCTCCTGTGATTGACTTCACACAAATAAATAACCATCCCCCCTTCTCCCCCTCTTTTAATCCAATCTTCTTCTGCCTGGTTCACAAAAAAAAGCAACACTTCAAAATGGGCGTTGAAGATCACAACGAGGAGCGTCGCGGCTCCGTCGCCCTCCAGACTGCCGACAATGTCGAGCAGATCGAGGCCCCCGTCACCTGGAAGGCCTACATGATGTGCGCCTTCGCCTCATTCGGTGGCATCTTCTTCGGCTACGATTCCGGATACATCAACGGTGTCAACGGCTCAAAGTACTTCATCCACCAGGTCGAGGGCGCTGGTCACGACAGCCTCAGCGAGAGCCACACGTCTCTCATCACCTCTATCCTCTCCTGCGGTACCTTCTTCGGTGCCCTCATCGCTGGTGATCTTGCCGACCGCATGGGTCGCAAGTGGACTGTCATCATGGGTTGCTTGATCTACGCTATTGGTGTTGTTATTCAGATGATTACTGGTCATGGTGATGCTCTCGCTTGCATCGTTGTCGGTCGTCTCATTGCCGGTATCGGTGTCGGTTTTGAGTCTGCCATTGTTATTCTGTACATGTCTGAGATTGTAAGCCTTATCCTCCTCCCTCTTCACATCAACACCATGCTAACAATTACCAGTGCCCCAAGAAGGTCCGCGGTGCCCTCGTTGCCGGTTACCAATTCTGCATCACCATCGGTCTCCTCCTCGCTTCCTGCGTCGTCTACGGAACCGAGAACTTCGACAGCATGAAGTCCTACCAGATCCCCATCGGTCTCCAGTTCCCCTGGGCCGTCATCCTCGCCGGTGGTCTCTTCTTCCTCCCCGACTCTCCACGATACTTTGTCAAGCGTGGCCGCATCGAAGACGCCATCGAGGCCCTTTCCCGGGTCCGAGGTCAGCCCAAGGACTCCAAGTACGTCCAGTCTGAGATCGCCGAGATCATCGCCAACGAGGAGTACGAGCGCCAGATCATCCCCGACACTACTTGGTTCGGCAGCTGGGCCAACTGCTTCAAGGGCAGCCTCTGGGATGGCAAGTCTAACCTTCGCCGAACCATTCTCGGTACTTCTATGCAGATGATGCAGCAATGGTAAGTTATCTCATCTCAACCTCGAACCAAAACAAGTATCACCACTAACATTAACCAGGACCGGTGTCAACTTCATCTTCTACTACTCTACGCCCTTCCTCCAGTCCACCGGTGCTATCAGCAACGTCTTCCTCATGTCTCTGATCTTCACCCTCGTCAACGTCTGCTCTACTCCCCTGTCCTTCTGGACCGTTGAGCGATTCGGTCGCCGAAGCATCCTCCTCGTCGGTGCTTTCGGTATGCTTGTCTGCCAGTTCATCGTCGCCATCATCGGTGTCACTATCGGCTTCAACCACACTCACGCCTCTCCCACCGCCGGCAACCCTGACCGCGTCATCGCCAACAACATCAGCGCTGTCAACGCCCAGATCGCCTTCATCGCCATCTTCATCTTCTGGTTCGCCTCCACCTGGGGCCCCGGTGCCTGGATCGTCATCGGCGAGATCTTCCCTCTCCCCATCCGATCTCGCGGTGTCGGTCTGTCCACCGCCTCCAACTGGCTCTGGAACACCATCATCGCCGTCATCACCCCCTACATGGTCGGCACCAACCGTGGCAATCTCAAGTCCTCCGTCTTCTTCATCTGGGGCGGTCTCTGCACCTGCGCCTTCGTCTACACCTACTTCCTCGTCCCCGAGACCAAGGGTCTGTCTCTCGAGCAGGTTGATAAGATGATGGAGGAGACCACTCCCCGAACCTCTGCCAAGTGGCGACCTCACACCACCTTTGCCCAGACCATGGGTGCTGGTGAGATCAAGCATGTCCCCAAGACTGAGCATGAGGACCACGTCTAAAGATTATGAATCTTGTTAACAATTGCTGCTATTCATGAGGAGGTTATCTCTTTTTTTAATTATACCTGAAAGCTGGGGGGTCACGGCGGTGACCTGTGGAGGAGAAAGTACATGAGTGTAATGTGTAGATATCAGAAACAGACTGAATATCGATTCATCTTTATCAATCATCTTTGCCTTTGTGATGTCAATTGCCTTATTTCTAAATCTTTGTACTTTATCATCTTGATCACAGTCGCTCCTCTATTCATTCCACTGTTCTCGACTTACACCGACGTTACGGTCCGCAATAGCAACAACAGCAGCCAAGAATGTCGGCTCGTTCCCAACAACGCTCAATCGACCCAAGAGACGCCATCGATAACAACTTGCATAAGCCTTCCAATATCGAAATTATGATATCCCGACAACACAGATGCTACTCCTCACCTGCTCGTCACCCGAGACAGTCAAACCGCAGCAACAACGCCCCCATCAGCGAGAATTTATTGGACGGCAGATCGAAAATTAATTTCAACAGTATATACAGTGCAAAACTTACTATTTTGAAGTCCAAATAAACTCAACTGGATGTGTGGGAACCATCTCGTGGCGCGTCCGGATGACCCGGATAGATCCAGCCATACGGATGTTTCGGGGGCAAGATCGGATCAAGATAGTCCAAGGAACGAAAGTCTATTGAAACGAGATGCGACGGGTTTTAATCGGCCTTGTTTAGCTGATCTGTGCTGGCTGGTGCTTGAGAATTATGAGGTTCAAGAGTCTCGGGCTTGGAGTCGGTAATGATGGAGTCATGTCACGAAGACCTATTTGGAAACTGGAAGACGAGCTACAGCAGATTATTTGGGTTGCGGCTTACGTTGGGAAAGGGTGTATCAGTTTTAGTTCACGAATCCGGACTGCGCAACTAGCTGATGATATATGGATAATTACTGCTGGCCTCGGGAAGATGAGCAACACAAACATCTGTAACTACTGGCTTGTATCTGAATGATTAGCTTAGGAGCATGAATATACTGATAGTTCGGGACCTAGTAGAGGGAAAGGACGTGAAGCAAAAGAAACTCAGGCTTCGATCCTAAGCAACGAATAGACTTAGGCAAGTGAGTATAATTTTGAAACCCTTTCCCTAAGTACTGTATCTGGCACAGCGATATCAAGTTTGTTGTTATGTTTCTCACCCGGTGAAAGAAAGCATATTCAATGCTTTGGGTTTGGTAGATTTTATCTCGTATCATCTCAAGTCTACATATATGACCATAGCTTCATAACTCTCATCATATCCTTTCGTTAGCAACAGGACATCTCATAACTCATGGAAATTCCGCCAACAAAGCCCCAAAAGCCTGCATCAAATCCCCCTTCAGATCCTCCAAGTCCTCCACTCCAGTACTAATCCTCAACATCCTCTGATCCTCCCCACGGCTCGACATAGCACGCCACTCGCACAAGCTCTCCACACCACCCAAGCTCGTAGCATGCTGAAAGATAAACAGCTTGCTCGGTAATCGCTTCGCATGCTCTGGGTTCTTCAGCCATAGACTGAACACGGGGCTGTGACCACCTGGCATTTGGCCCTTCAGCCACTCTGCGTCTTGTTGGATGGATGAATGTGCGATCTTGTGTACTATACGCCCGATGACGGATGATGAGTCTGAGAGATCAGCGCTGAGCCATGATACGAGTGCCTCGGCGGTTTGGGACTGTCGCATCACTCGTAGGTGAAGAGTTCGAAGTGATCGGATACCCAACCAACCTTCCAAACTTCCCATGACATTTCCTAGCACCATCCGTTCATCCCTCAATGTCTGCTCCAATCCTGACTTGACTTGCTGCGGAGAAATAATGACAATGCCACAGAGCATATCAGAGTGTCCACCGATATACTTCGTCCCACTATGCATAACCAAATCCGCCCCAAACTGAATAGGATCCTGCAGCGGCGGCGGCGCAAGCGTAGCATCAACCGTAAGCAACGCCCCCGCCTCTTTAGCCTTCTTGCTAAAGAAGGCAAGATTTCTCGCTTCACCTGTTGGGTTAAGCGGTGTTTCGATATGGATCATATCCCCTGGCCCCGCTTGATCAAGATCATCAAGCGAAAGCTTCTTCAAACCGTTGAGCTTGGTCATGAGCTCAATTACAGCGTGAACACCGTGATAGCCATCAGAGATAAAGATTTTCTTGGGGTTGATGGCGATTAGCATTGAGTGAAACGCTGCGACGCCGCAGGAATATGATACAACGGGGTTTTTGAAGAGGGTCTTGAGGACGATTTCTAGTCTGCTGTAGTTGGGGGCTGTGTAGCGAGAGTAGACGTGTGAATCGAATGGAGCATTTGGCTATGAACGTTAGTTGTATTTGAGATTGGTGACGGCTGGGGAAGTACATCGTCGTTTTCCATCTCAACGAGATCGTCGGGGTTGCGGGCATAGCGGTAGTTCACAGCGGAGTGCATAGCTGGGGCGATGGCCCGATGAGGACTGACAAAGTCATCTGCGTGGACGGCCTGAGTTGAGAAATGGAATTTGGGTAGGGCCTGGGAGTGAGCTTCTGCTGTGAGGACGAAGTTGTTGGATGTCATGGTGAAGGTCACTGTTGATAACCTGATATTCTGATGCTATCGGGCCATCTGCATTCTTCAAGGAGGTTACTGGGGGTTTTATAATATTTCATATTATCGGATCTCGGTCGGATCGTCGGCCGGTATGTAGCTATCTACTATGCTATCTTGTCAAGATGGCTGCGAGCTAATGTCATGACATTGAAAAGGGCGCACAAGCATCTCGGTCCGACACCGGAGTTCGGTATCATGATGTTTCTCCCACTCAACGCTCGCAACTTGATAACTAAGACAAAAAGACAGTAAACTCTGCCTAGTGGATCAGTAGCAGTTGTTACATAATTGTTCAATTACTCAGTGCATAAGTTCTGACCCAGTATACAGTGGATGCCTAAGCTATCTTAGATCTTGGACTTCATGCCCTGCGACTCTTTCTTTGCCTGACTATATAACTTGTCGAAAACCAAATCATCGAGAATTGCCTTAGCACTATGATACAAAGGTCGGCGAAAAGGAAAGAAAAGTACAAAGCAGTTCATCTTGTCCAGAGCAAAGATGCGAGAGCGAAAACCAGCCTGTAGATCATACCGGATCGAGTACACAATGAAGGGAAAGTCATGGGCAAGGATGAGCATTTGATCCCTAATCATGCCATCTGACAGGTTCTTAGGAACTGCCCCAAGGTACCGTTTTGCGCCGAGGGGGCTCTTCCTCACAACCTCCAGTTCCTTCTCATCAAGTGTGAAATTGCCTGTTGAGTAGCTATCCCCTTGACAGTATCCGAATAGGCTGAGTAACGTCAATGCAGCATATATCCAGAGTACCAGTGATGCCCTTTTCGGTGCTAGCGAGCTCTTTGTCAGCTGAGAGGAACCTCTGCCAAGCTGTCTCGTACCTGTGCTCCTTGTTAGTAGTGTCATCAACGTAAGCTATGTTGACTAACCTAGGCTTGAGAGAGTTGGTCTCTGATGTTCCAGAGACGAGGTTCTTAAAGCTTTGGCTTATGATAAGACCTTTCCAATCGTCTTCACCGGCAATGACTCACCAGGAGAAGGCTGAGAGATGGTGTAACTACCGCGATAGATCAGTTCCCCCGCCAGAGGTCTGAGATCTTGGACTTACCTCTGCGGGAGAAACGCCAGTCCTCAAACTTTTGCTGCCCCAACCCATGGCATTTATAATCTGAATTCTTATCAGCGTGTGAAATTGGGGAATAGTGAACAGAAGCTTCCCTCTGTGGCTGAAACGCCTCCCATGGTTCCCTTCTGAATCGCCTCATCCGGCCGTTTGACAGTAGCTTGCTGGATCTTGATAACATCAAGTTCGTTCCATAAGTATGCCGTTCCTCCTCCTAGTTTATATACCTTAGACCAAACCTTCAGAATGTAGACTTGGTTCAACGGAAGCCAAAAGCCTGTCCTAGGATGCAGGTTTCAGTCCGGCTATTTCGGCAGTGGACAAATGTGATATGCAAGCAAGGATGCATTTGAGAAGCAAGAAGCAAGCTTAACTGCGATATTGAGGCAACACTCCAATCGGACCAGTGCGGGCTGAGAGCTTAAATGAACCCCCTGTATAATAGACGGATCTGATTGGATTTTCCGATACGGCCTTTTGGTATTCAAGCCTTTATCTGACCATGTCTTGATAACCAACCCTCAAGGGGCAAGAAAACACCGAACCTTGACATAAGGTGTCAAAATAAACTTAGCAAAGAACACCCTAAGCTTAGGCTAAATTTACCTAATATTTTTATCGCTTTAGGTCAAGGTCCTAAGTTTTCTTTCCTCCCCTAGCCAATATAGCTTAAATTTAGTGCGGCCGCCTCAGATGGAGATCCGTAGCCCCCTATTGGCGCTTCTAACTCAGTACAGAGCCGAGGTCAACAAGAAGCGAGTGAAGCCCTCTGTCACAACCAACACAACTCATATTCTGGGCACTAGAAGTTTCAGACGTTTGACAGAACCAACAGTGTCCGTGATACGAGCTTTTTGCCATCGTAATTGGATGCTCACGGCATTTCTTTGCCGTGAGCGGAATGCACATCCAACATGACATCTCTTCACTGTTTAGTTCGTTCTACAGCCAACATTAGTTCTCTGAACCATTTTGTAAACTCTTTGATACAAATCCGCATTGCCACTTGGCTCATCTGTGTACCTTGTACGCGAATGGCAACGGAATCCGTCGTCAAGGATGAGCACCCCACGAGACTTTCACAGCAATCCGCCAACCTCAATTGCGTTGGCTTTGCTTCTCGCAGTAGCAACAAGCTACCTCTTCCGCCGAGAGGACGAACTCTTGTCGGAGATTATCTGTTGGGCATGCTTACCGGTGATATTTAGAGCCAATACCTTTGTAGAACATGTCAGTGCAGATCTACCCACCAGGCGTGAGCCTCGGCATACTCTTCCCTCGGCGTTATCGCTGTGGGCTGTTGCGGGTTGTCTGTCCATTGTATCCGGGTGTCGAGCTGAGGCGGATAGTTTCGAGCTCTTGGTATGTTCAATAACATGCCCTGAAAGAAGCTGATGGTAACAGAAATGCGTAGCCTATTTTGGCCCCCTTGCTCCTTTGGACAGAGGGAAGCCTGAATCGTTACCCTCAGGGGCGCGATGCCGCGGATATCTCAAAGTTAGCCCCCCTGTCCAGTAAGCTGTGGATAGCAGCAATCATTGCAGCTCTTCTGACCTTGGTTCTGATTGACTGGAATTACTCTGGACTTGTGCCTTCTGCTGTTGTAACTGGCGCCTCTTTCATCGCCTATGTTTCGTTCTAATCAAGACCGGGGGGCGGTCGCTTCTTACCTTACCTACATCCCTTCAAAGAGCATGTTTACTCTCTTGCACCAAGAGTGACTGCACTCCTCTTAGTTGGTAGTCTTGCCAGAGTAACCGTTTTTGGTCTTCCACGAGCTAGTCCTTTATACGCTTTGTTTCTGGGGCTGGTAAAAGCACTTTCCTGGCGATGTGCTGCCAGAGCTGTAGGTTAACAATTTTCTCATCATATATGGGATTCTAACTTTCAAGTCAAGGCTCGTCACGCATCATGGACTCTTCCGACTATGATGACCACATTTGGTCTTCTAGCAACGCGCGATCCGTTCGATTTCTTATTTGAGAGCCAAGCATTGTTAAATGCTGTATGTGCCTTGATATGTCTTGGCCAGATTGCTAGTTTCGTCCCCAGACAGATACGGCCAACGCGACTCTTGTATGCCTGCATTATGTTACCGATAATACCATATGTAGCCAATATTATGGCTATTTATCACGCACGAACCGATGCTCCTACCTTCACCACGGAGACACCACATCCAGTCATGGCCCTATTCAATAAAGCACAGAAAGAGTTCGAGAACCAATTGAAAAGGCAATCGACAACCTACGAAGCCGCGTCGCATGAGTATCGGACCAAATACAGTATAGAGCCACCACCAGGTTTTAAAGAATGGTACGACGCTGCGCGCTCTAATGATTCACCATTGATCGATGAGTTCGACTCCTTGTATCAGACAATATCGCCGTTATGGAGGCTGAGCGGCAGTGAAGTTCTTGATGCTATGCACCGAGCGAAGAGCCTTCCTGGGAGCGATTTATGGCTTTGCACGTTTTCAGGCACAACGTCGATAACAAAATGCAGTCACTCCTATCGTACTTTTGACAGGCATATCTCGAGAATGTTCAACAATATCTTGGCCAATCTCACTGGGCTTCCTGATGTGACGTTTCTTGTCAATCACATCGATGAGCCTCGTGTTATTTCTCACCCTTCTCCTGAACCATCTTCTCCTCACGATCGAAGGATAAGTGTGGAAGATCGCAGCCGACAACCTATATGGGACTTGGTGACCAAGAGCTGTGTCCTTGACGAGAGAGAAGCAGAAGGTCAAGACAACATCAATACCTTTGGCCTGCCGTTCGTGGTCAATATCTCCTCAGCCCAAGATCTTTGCCAACACTCAGAATACAGCGGCTCACATGGTTTCATGATGAGCCCCGTCTCGTTCCGCCCGATCCATGGTCTGGTTCCAATCTTCTCAACCGGCAAACTATCGACAATGAGTGACATTCTCATTCCGAGCCCAGCGTATACCGAGCAAGAGTTCATTTACAACGAGTCAAGAGATGTTGATTGGGGCCGAAAAAGGGACAGCCTCTACTGGGCTGGCTCAACCACTGGAGGGTTCGCGCTTGATACCCGCTGGCAGCTCTTCCATCGACAACGATTTGTCGAACTCACACAGAATTTGAGAACAAACAAATGTTATCAATACCTGCGAACGAAAGATGGTGTCTTGCAGAAAGTCAAATCCCATTTTTTAAATGGAAGACTCTTTGATGTCACCTTCACCCGCATCTTCCAATGCCAGAGAAAGGCCTGTAGGGACCAAGATGCCTATTTCGATACCAAGTCCTGGGTAGATAAAGACGAAGCCCTCAAGTCAACACTTGCCTTTGATATCGACGGTAATGGTATCAACGGCCGTTATTACAAGCTACTTGCTTCCAAGTCAGTGCCACTAAAGCAAACATTATTCCAAGAATGGCACGACGATCGACTAATGCCTTGGCTGCACTATGTACCCATCAGTCAAAGTATGGAAGAACTCCCGGAGCTAGTCTTTTATCTCACCTCGACTGGATCTGGAAAAGAGATCGCGAGGCAAATCGCAGAGCGAGGTCGATAATGGCATGCCAGAGCGTTTCGCGAAGTCGATATGGGTCTGTATGTTTACAGGCTGTTGTTGGAGATGGCAAAGCTTCAAGATCCTCAACGCACGCCTTGGGAATAATTAATATGGGGTAAATCTGGATTTTTGAAGTATTCTAGGCCAGTTTCGTCGAACCAAGCATCTTCCCCTCTGCGCACGGCACTCTTTGGCGCAGTGTATGACGCCTTAAATTATGTGATGTGTCACTTGCAATGGAGACTTGTGGCTGAGAACTTAGAACAGCAGAGAGAACTCAGTTGCCTTTGTGTTAATTTGTATTGTATCTTTGTGCATTTAGCCCCTCAGCCCCAGAACCTTATTACAGCAAGATTACGCGACACTTGATAGATTACCGATTATGAAGCCTGTTTTTTTTTTTGAAGCCATGTAAGTATTGGCTTCTCTAGTGCATGAGAACTCCCGGATCAGGATCGGCTATACAGAAACAACCCACAGATATTTACAGGTTTTGTATTTCAGCCATTGGCTATTATTTATGTTTAATTCTCTTACCTCCCCTCAAACCAACAAGGTTATATTTTTGTACTGCCCACCTGTCTGACCAGTGGCTACAAGGTTATCTATCCTTGCTGCCAATGCAAACCAAGGACGCGATGAGTGTCGTGTCATGACTCATCGGGGCACCCTGGTGGTTTGGTTGCGCGGCTTCACTGGCCTTTGACTTTGAATGCGTTGTTCAGATCGTAACTACTAAAGGGGCCCATTTACTTCACTCATGCGCACGAAATTAGCACCAGTTGTCAGGGCTATCAACCCAGAACAACCCTCCCCCAAACCTTGTTCAGGCATACCAACACCCACAAATTGTCACTCAGAGTTCATCACTAAAGCATCACGCTTCCACCCACATACCCCATCTTCAAACCCAGCCCCGACTTTGTCGACCAAAGATGAAGTTCCCCCTGCTAAGGGTCTTGTTCTTCACCACTCTTTTCTCTTCAGGAGAAGCATGCGGAAAGAAGAAGTGAGTTAGATATGTTACTCGCAGTTGAGACTTGTGGCTGAAAGTTCAAATCAGGAAAGAGATCATAACATGGAAATGCTCCAACGACGAAGGGGGAACCAACTATTATAAGACTGACGAATGCTGCGAGAGGATCAAGGGCGAATTGGATAAAGACGGAATGAACTGCAACGAGGAACTCAAAGGCATGTTAGGCAAACCCAAACGCGAAATCTCGAAGAAGAGAAGAGAACGGATTCTTGAGGCTATGCAGTGCTGCCACCCACCCGGGACTGAAAAGAAGGCTCCTAAGATCAAAATCATTACTACAAGTATTCAGCCAACAGCAGCACAGCCAGCAGTACAGCCAATAGTAGTACAGCTTACAGTAGTACAGTCAGCAGTACAGCCAACAGCTGTAGCTAACAGTACTACAGCCAATAGTACTACAGTCAACAGTACTATGACTACCAGTACTAGAGCTAACAGTACTACTACAACTCGCAGTACTACAGCCAACAGTACTACGGCCTAGAATGTTCCTGCTAAATAAGGCGTAAGTAAATCTTGTTGAGATCGAGGTTGAGGTGATACAGCTTTTTATTATTATATGCTCTACTTACTGACCATCTCTTCTAGGGGTCTTGTACAATGGGGAGACGCTGTGGGTAGTTGACATTAGGGAATGGAATGAAAGGGAGCCAGGGCCGTGAGCCGAGATACGTCTATGACAGCAAGAGAAATGTTGTCAGCCCGACAGCCAAATAATAAGATCATCTTTTACAAGGCTGAAAGATCATGAACGTGTATTGGGATTTATGGCAAAACAACAACAGTCTCTGAGAATGCGACCAGCTTCACTCTAGCATTGCTCGCGTCATGTATCATGCTGCCTGCAGATCAAATCAGGACAGAGTATCAAAAAACAAAATAAAAGTTTTGAGTCTATTTAAGTCCTTGAATTAATGTTTTCCCGTGTCTTTTATCTCGGCTACGCCGGGAATCGAACCCAGAATCTTCCGATCCACTCTCGGACGCCTTGCCATTGGGCCACGCAACCTGCATTTCACTCCTCACGAGCCAAAATTCGACTCGACTGCTCCCCGAATGGCGAGACGACGAATCAGTGCCGATCCTTCCGAAGGATTCACAATCCCATGCCTTTCTGTTTGAAGATGTTGGGTGATTTGTGTGACAAGGAGGGTAAGCAGCGGGGTTGCATGCGTAGTGCTTATTCGTGTGACTTTTCGCATCAATCAAGTCCGAGTCCGGGATAAGTATAAAGAGAGATGATGCCTCGTCTTTTATTCTGGGGGATTTGCATTGGTTATGGTTCGTTGATATTGTGAACTTAGTATGGCTTCGAATCAGAATGCTGTTCGCATTGCTATGCGTGATAAGCACTACAATGAACGCTCCGAGATTCAGAATGCAGCTATGAAAGCTGGTCTTGATTTGATCCCTGATTTTTCAGATAGTAAGCAATAGCCTGTCGGTCTTTCATACTAATCGAACCGATGCTGACATCTGGTAGGAGACAATTTGGTAGTCGTGGATTATGGAACTGCCCAGGGTGCCAACTCGTAAGCCTGAAGCCCCAAATTCACACTTCCTTGCTGACCTCTCAAGCATCGAACCTGTCAAAAAGGTCATCTCAACCTTACCAGACGGGGCTATTGCTTCTCTCATCTTCGAGGACACCCCGTTCAACGACTTTGGAACCCTTGCAAAGACTGTCTCAGATAACTTTACCAACCAAGACAACAAGATCCAGATCGTGCCAAGTCTCGTTCCACTGGGGTTCTATCAGCAGGTAGTTCCAACGGGCCAAGCCGACATTGGCTTCTCTTGGTCGTCTTTCAATTACCTCGAGAACGTTCCTTCAGTTAGTCTCGACGCAACAGCATCCCCAGCTGAATTCGCAGTTGCTCGTCACAGAGCACTCGCCGCAGCAGCGCATACAGACCTGATAAAGCTCTTCAAGCTCAGGGCAAAGGAGACTCGGAGCGGAGGGTATTTTATCGCTGCTATTGGAGGGCAGGCACCTGAAGGGGAGAGTACGCCTTCGAAGCCGGGATCGCAAGTCCTTCAAGCTGGATTGATGAGAATGGTTGGCGAGGGGAAGCTAGCGTTAGCCGAACTGATGCAAATGGCTCTTTTCCCAAGTCATGAGCGCACTCCCAAGGAGGTTGAAGCGGCCTTGAAGGATGAGGCTGTCGCACCGCTATGGGAGGTAGAGTCTCTAGAGCCGAAGCTGATCGTGCAGCCAGCTTGGCACGTCTACCAGGACAAGATCAAGACCGACGAAAGCAAGAAAGACGAAGCTCTGGAGGAATATGCTCAAGTTGCCATTAATAACGTAGTCTCGGCTTCAGGCTGGTTCTGGGTGGATGTTCTGAAGAAGTCACGAGGTCAAGATTGGGATGGAGGCGAAGCATTTCTCGAAGAGTTTATCAACATTACCGTTGAGGAATTTGTCACAAAGTTTACCGACTTCAAGTTAGAGATATGGTACAATTACATCAAGCTTAAGAGAACCGATGAGAAGGCCTAGAACTGTTTGGGCAATAGGGTAGTATTTAGTGAAGAATCTCCATGGAGTTCTCGGAGTGGATGGCATCACGTCATATTGAGCACGTCGATTAGTAAGACTCACCTCCACGGATTTCCATTATCTAGATCAAATATGATATAACTCCTCACTTCAGTACAACATTGCGATTATCCCAAGATCATCAATTCACTCCATCGTCATCAAGAAAATACGAGGTTCAGCATGACGCAAATCGGAATCTTCCCCGCTTCTGGAGCCCTTGGCACCAGCACATACACGCATCTTCTCTCCCAAGTCCCAAACGACAAAGTCACGCTCATCAACCGCTACCCCGAAAAGGTCCCCAAGAAATACGTGGAGAATGGAACTACCGTTCGTCAAGCTTCTTACGAGTCTAGCGCCGAAGAGCTCGAGGCTGCTTTTGCAGGGATTAATGTTCTCTTTTTGATCTCATATCCTAGCCATGTTCACGAATACAGGACCAAGGTGCACACTAAAGCACTTGATGCAGCGGTTAAAGCAGGTGTAAAGCATATTTTCTACTCGTCGCTTGGGTTTGCGTCGATTGGTGAGAGTACTACGAGGGCTGAAGTCATGGGTGCTCATCTTGACAGTGAGGCGTATTTGCGAAAGATTGCGAGTGCGAAGGAGGGATTTACGTGGACGAGTATCCGCGAGGGTCTATACAGCGAGTCATTCCCCATCTACACTTCTTTTCTCGACCTCAAGAACCCTCCGTCCAAAGTTCTTATCCCTCACGATGGAAGTGGACCTGGCGTTAGTTGGGTGAAGAGAGATGAACTCGGAGAAGCGACCGCACGTCTCATCGCATCATACGCGAAATCACCACTATCATTCAAATATACCAACCAGATCGTCACCTTGACCGGTCCTAAAACGTGGACATTGTCAGAGACCGTCGAAGTCCTATCGCGCGCCGCAGGAAAAGACTTTAAGATCCAAGAAATCAGCGTAGACGAGTACATCAACCTCCCTCAGATGAAACAATACTTTGGAACAGAGGAGAAAGCGCGGACGTGGGCTACAGCATGGGACGCCATCCGCGCCGGAGAAACCGCTGGTGTAACGAACACGATGAAAGAGATATTGGGAAGGGAGCCGGAGGATTTTGAAAAGACTATTGAGGAATTGGTCAAGAATTAGCGGTCAGGTTGATAAATTGTTGAGGTTGAACAGTGAGGAAATACGAAGGCTGAACTTTTGTGCTACGGTAGAGAGAATGAAATGCATGATGGTTTCTATTTTTAAACTGTGGAGAAGTTAGGCTCTGTGTGACGTGGTCGAGAATTAGATCAGCGCCTCATTTGGATTAGAGTTTTAGCGATGAAATGAATTCATGCGACCCTGTTGAACCAGCCACGAAATGCGTTCTAGAAAAGTCTCAGAGATTAAAACAACATTCCAGCTGACTTATTAGCTACTCCGTAGCTTGCCATAGCGGTTGTGCTGTAGGCAAATGATCCTTCATCCACTTCCGTTCCGCTAGCCGTAGTGAGTGGATCTCGCATCGATCTCGGCCTACGTCAGTGGGTATTAATAGCCCATAGCAGCATCTAGTTTGTTCTGTTTATTCAATGCAGGGATATATTTCTACTGGCACGTTACAGGCGATCCTCGGCACATATGCCGTGCTTTACGAGATGGAAACCCATCATGTGTTCTCGATCTCGTATCGGGGAGGCAGTGAAGTGGCGATGTTTCTTGTTTTCAGCTAGCCTCAAAAACCTTTGGCTGGTAAAAAGAGGTGCCAAAAATAACTAGGCTAAAAAGCTACCTAAACCTTTTTGTCATTTAGACTAGAAGCCTAAGTTTTCTGGCGGAAGAATTTCTATGTGAAACAGTCCGAAAGACCCGATAGTTTGTTGTAATTGGATGTAACCGTAGGTGACATTAAAGGGCCAAGTTCACGACAGGGGTATATCGTCCCCCATTGAAATGATGTCAATAACTGCCGTTACACTCCTCATTCGTCAAAAGATCAACTGAAGATCCCTTGGGACCTCGTATTCACATTTATATAAGTCCTTGTCCTAATCACTTCTTTCCATCTACCATTCTCACACCAATCTATCATCCATCTGAACATCCAACATCCAGCCACCAAACAAAACAAAACAAAACACCAAACATCAATCAAAATGCAGTTCAAGACTCTCTTCGCCGCCTCCCTCCTCGGCCTCGCTGCCGCCGCCCCTGCAGAGGAGTGCAGCAGCACCAAGACCAGCCCCGCCAAGTCCGGCAACTCTCCCGTGCCCAAGACCTTCGGCCTCGTCGCCCTGCGCTCCGCCAGCCCTATCCACTTCACACACTTCAGCGCCACTGAGAACGGCTTCTTGCTTGGTCTTCCAGCGGATAAGCAGAACGCTACATGCTCTGGCAAGTCTGATGGATCAGCTGTCTTCCGTCTGAGCGAGGGTGAGCTGTACTTGTACAACACCGGCAAGAAGCAGCAGCGCGCTTACACTGATCGCTCTGGAATGGGTAAGTTCTCACTTTACACTTGTTAATTGAATTGTTGCTAATATGGTATAGGCCAAGGTGTTCTTCAGTACGCTACTGAAACTAAGAACCCTCTCCCCGACTCGTTCGAGACTAAGGGCTGGAAGATTGACAAGTCTGGAAACCTCAACTTTGATAACGCTAGCGGCTTTACTGCCTGCCGCGACGGCCCTGATGGTTCTTGGACAGTTTGGATTGCTACTGGAGCGACTCACCCTGGAAACACTGACGCCGAGTGTCTTGGCTTCAACGCCCGTGTTGCTGAGATTGAGCACCCTACCAGCTGCTTTTACTCCGAGTACTCTTCTTAAACCGAAGCTTGGATGATTATATGTATATAGATTTAGCGTGTATGACTTTCTTGTAAACTGAGATTATATTTATTACGTACTGGAAAATCGCGTCTATATAGAGGCCAAAATGCTTTATACTCACAATCACTTATCACACATATCCCGAGGGATAGCTAACAATTTAATGATGATCGGATATAGCAATGTCGCCTCTCCTTCCAAACACACACCACTAGTGGTATCAATGGTTCCTTCTCTTGCTTCAAGCAATGGATGCATGCCATCTGGCTGTGAGAGGTCCTTTTGTTGACTTGCTTTCATCAAGCCCTCACAGTCACAGTCACAGCAGCGGCACTGAGCTTCGAGGCCATCACAGACGGTGGAGCATTGATTGTAGTGCATGCAAGATAGCCTTCTTCTTGTACGTGAAGAAATAGCCTCTGGGCTTCGGCAGCCCATAGTTATTTAACTCGACCGAATGTGGAGAGTGCACTCTATGTGAAAGTTTCACGAGATATTGGATGTTCCAGAACCGGAATCTTATGTGATCGGTACAAAAACTTTGGCAGACTGTCTAAAATTAGTGTTTGCAAATGAAAAAGTCTATTATAAAAAGCCACCCGGTGGCTATATAAATAATGCTAGTTACAAGATTACCTCTATTCTCTTTTTCATCTTCCATATTTTATACATGTCTTGCTAAAAGTCTCCAGAATGGCTACCGAGAAATATTTCAGGCTCCAGCATCATCACACGTTGCCATGGGCTTTACGACAGCTATATCGCTTTCGACCGAGAACTGACACATCTAAGGTCCCATTTTTTGACGACAAAGAATCTGGGTCTTGTGTGCAGGCCGCGTCCGGACAAGAGCACAGTGAGACAACGACGTCTCTTCGACCCCAGGAGCCTCAACATTTCCCGATACAGACTTCTTCACTGCTGCGCCTCCCGCGCGAGCTACTACTTCAGATCATAGCCCTTTTACCGCATAGCTCTCTTTACATGATCCACCAAACCTGTGGCATCTTGCGTCATCTGTTGGGCGGTTTTGAGTTCAAATCCTTTCGACTGGAAATGCTGCGGAGCAGTGAGGAAGAATACTGCATTACGGAAGCCGGATTCAACGAGCTATATATAGCCAAAAGGCTGCTCCTCCGTGGATCTCTGTGTAGTCCTTGCAGTAAGCTCTTAGACTCTGGCGAGCTTGAAGAAAGACTTAGATAGCTCTGGTGTCCAGTCTCTTGCACTGAATGCAACGAACGCCATCCAGAGTTTATATTCCCTCAAGGGCGGCGGACTCAAGGGCAGCGGATAAAAAAGCGCTGTGTCGAGCTCCTGGGTCACTTTGCGGTTTGCGAACACCTCAAAGTGTCGGGTAAGTGGCTACAGCTCAAGATACCCGGGCAAGAGAGACTGGAGCGAGGGGAGCAGGTGATCACGTGCGAACATCCTGATCACATCTCAGCCTACGACAAATATGGCGATTCATTAAGCTGCCACATATTTCAGCCATGTATCGTATACTTTTCTACTCCAACAGGTGCGCGAAGCAAACACGTCAGATCCTTTCCTATGATAAAATTTCATCGTAAACAAGATCTCGACATAAGGAAGTTGAGGTCGTTTCTGTTGAAGCGACTACAAGAATTGGACGGCCATGGGCTATGCCAACATGCCTATGGTCAACTCGAATCCATCACATCGTTTGTGACCCTAGGAAAACCTCGGTGTCCTTCCAATGGACGGAGTTGGTGCTATGACTATCAATGCCCTGATTGCACCTACGCTTGTAAACATTGCGGAGAACGATACCGCTGGGTTTGGGAAAAAGATTGTCTCATACTTCGCATTCGGTCGGAGAAGTGTTATTTGTCCCCACATTCCATCGACTGGCTCTCAAACCTCAGTTTCGAAACTGATAAGCACCCTATTTTCAACAAGAATACCGAGAATGTATTATGGTGCTCCAATCCTGGTTGTGGTACAGGCCGTGGAGAACGATGGTTGTTAACGGTGGAAATCTGGAAGAGACTCATAATATCCCCTTACTGGCAAGAAAACGAGCCTGAGTTTAATGGCAAGATTTCCCTGAACAGGCTGCATTTAACACTGGAATATCAGACTTTTCAGGATATAGTAAACCATCGTGGAGCATGGAGGATACAGGGCAGATCCATAACAGGATCACCAATCGTATAGGAGTCTAAAAGTAGCAGATAATAACGCCTTTTATATTACGTTCTATTCCCACGGGCAAGAAGATCTCTCCTCGTGTGTTAAGAACCCATCAGCTCTCGCTTCGAGAGTATCCAGCCCGACATCGACCTAGCAACGCAACGGGTGACAACGACCTCACAGATGCGACACTGCACTCAAGGTCTGCAATGCAGGAACTAATCTCATGTCTTCTGATAATCGATCAGCGTGCGAAAATGGTCCCCCGCAGCCATTCTCTTCTCCGGTCGCCCTTCCACCTTGCGTCGGTATCTTCTTCAATCTCAACCTCCTTTACTAAAGCTCAAAATGACAGATAGTCCGGACCTCACTGGCCAAGACCCCGACCACGAAGCCGACAACAATGTTCCACGCGATGTCGACTATTCTTGGAATTGTGTGTCATTTGCAGTTGACACTTGTGACTGAGAGCTTAATTCAGCAGAAAGAACTTAGTAAACAGAGCTATTCCTAATGGGTGTAGCGCAGTGGGCAAAATCAGATCATGGGCTTAGGGAGTAAGAAAATTCGATACGCAAACAGAGAGTGCTAAAATAAACTTTGCATAAAATCCTCTAAACTTAGACTAAAATTACCTGAATCTTTTTGTCCCTTAGGGCTAGGATCCTGAATTTTCTTCCGTGGCATGCAAAGCCCCACCACCCCCACCCCACGTGATGCTTTGCTCTTATCTGATCAAGCTTTTAGATCTGATAAACTGCTCAACTTAAACCCCTGCCTCTCCCCATCCTGAATCAGCCCCGACAGCGGCGCCATGAAATTCGCAGCTCCTCTGAGCGCGCTGCTCATCAACCTCTCGCTATGGGCGCTCTGTCTTGCCGCAGAGGACAGATCTCCAGAGCGGGTATGCTACGACGCGTGTTTCGCGTGCCTAAAGCCCGTGCATTTCGACGACGTGCTCCGGAACCAAACGGGTTTTACGAGGACCTGCTACAGCCCCAGAGCGATACTGTCGCTGTATCTATGTCTTGATGTGTATTGCACGCCTGGCGCGGTGGATGTTGGGCTGGGGTCGTATAATGAGACGTGTCGGGAGAAGGCGCATATTGTCTTACCGCCGTTTGACGTGATTTCGAATTATACGGCTGAGGATGTTGAGAGGGCGAGGAGGTTTGAGCGGAATGAGACGGATGAGGGGGTTTTGTTTAGGGAGGTTGTTGTTCCTTCTGAGCATTGGTTTGGGATCTGGTGGGATACTTTGGTAGGTAATTTGAGAGTGAAGGTTGAACGGGACTGATTGTGATGCAGGACTCTGTGGCGTATACGTACACTTACCATGACGTCTACGGGTATGAAAAACTTCACATATGCCAATAAGAATGCTGACAATTGATAGGCGCGCTATGATTACGTTCTGGATCGTCGTTGTAGCTATCGGCGTTTTGAACCATGCTATTCTTCATATCGCCAATCTACAGATAACTCGCAACTATTCTCCAAAGTCCGGCAGCCGACTCCAGAACCTTTACAGTTGGGCACTCAACCGAATCACAGTCCCGGCTTTTATGGGAGACCGATGCGCACAGAAAGTCGGTTGGGGAACTGTCCCTCCTCAAATACAGTCCTGGACCTTGATTGCTTTCCTCCTCCTCAACATCGCCTTGAGCATACTTGGATACAAAATCGTGCCAGTGAATATGTAGTAAGTACCAGTAAACCTTGGATCACATCGCTTGGGACTTACACGGTGGCAGCTTTCCATCAACAGCGAAACAGCTTCTTCGATATGTCTCGGACCGCACGGGCATCATATCGTGGGCCAATTTCCCGGTTATCTGGTTGTTCGGAATGAGGAATAACCTCCTAATGTGGTTGACTGGATGGGACTTTGGAACGTATAACAACTTTCACCGCTGGGTTGCGCGAATCGCGACTCTTCAGGCGATTGTCCACTCCATTGGGTATACCTGGTTAATTGTCTTGGGTTAGTAACTTCGTTATACCTCTTGCTCTGGACTTTTCTCATGCTAACTTTGCGACAGAGGGAGGCTGGGAGTATTATCTATTCTGGTGGAACTATATGTTCTGGTGGGTTGGTGAAGTGGTATGTTTTCTCCCGTCGTCTGCTTGCACATTCATCTTAACAAGCCTAGGCAACGATCGTCATGTCTCTTCTCGTCGGAGCATCCTTTTACTGGATCCGACGTCAGCAGTACGAACTGTTCTTGGTCGTACACATCATCATGTCAATCATCCTCCTCATCACCATGCTTGCGTAAGTCTTGCCCTCCCACCACTCCCAGACTTGTCTAACAAATCAGCCACGTCTCCATCTTCCAAGGCGAATACGACGTATTCTTCTGGGTCCCCTGCTTCATCTGGGTCGGTGATCGCGTCATCCGGGCTCTTCGAATAGCCGCTTTCAATCCAAAGCTCTGGGATACTTGGGCAACTTCCATTTATCATCCGTCTTCCAACATTGTTAGGCTTGTCGTTCCGTGGTCAAGCAGTCTGTATAAACCAGCCCCGGGAACGTTCTTCTACATCCATGTTCTCAACGGACCTCGATGCTGGGAAAGTCACCCCTTCACCGTGGCAATGGTAAAAGATGAAGGGGAACGTGGTTCGAAGCTCCTTGGCGAGCAAGCTCCTCTACTCGACGGCACTATCGCTGAGCAAAGCCCTGATCCCGTTGACTCACAGGATATACTCAGTGACTCTCGCACAATGACATTCTTGATCCGTCCATATGACGGCTTCACCTCCAGACTCCGAGACACTGCGTCAGCAGTCTGGCCCAAAAATGTCCCTCAACGAGTTCTCATCGACGGTCCCTACGGACATACTCGTCCCCTCCATCTCTTTGATAACGTAACATTTATAGTCGGCGGCAGCGGCATCGTCGTTCCCCTATCATATCTCCAACTCCTCACCGGCCCAACAACCCCTCGCTCCGTCAAAATCCACTGGGCCGTTCGCGAACCTGCTTTCGCACTCGACGTCCTACAAACCGACATCGATGATGCATTAGGGAGCACGAATCTCAGCGTCGAGATACATCTTACAACACATACACCTCAAGATGAACTGAGCGAGTGGCCATCGCAGGTTACGTTACGAAAAGGAAGGATAGATGCTTCGGATGTGGTGAGGAGGAGAAGTGAAGAGGTGATGAGCGAGAGCCTTGCGGTTGTGGCGTGTGGACCGGCGCAGATGGCGGATGATGCGAGAAAGACGGTTGCTGATTTGTTACGAAATGGAGTTATGAGGGTAGAGTATTTTGAGGAGAGCTTTCAGTGGTGATAGAATACATTTGGGCTTTAGACTTTACATAGATATGTTCATGATACTCATTATGCTACTCGTCTTCAATAAATCGTGATGTCTACGAGTTCATCCTCCTTAGCTGTTACCTCGCCATACATAACGCCATGCGTATAACATTCCCCTATGAGCTTCCAACCGCCGTTGGATTCTCTCAGTATAAGTGGTGTATTGCAACCCATCAAGAGTACAATCCTGTCGTTGACCTCAGCCGCACAAGTTCCCAATCCCATTCTTCCATTCTTCGTCCCAAACAACCTCCTCCACGCCATCGCATTAATCGCCCACGACAAAGCCTCCCGCTGCGTCTCAGTCGAATTGTAGTAGTTATCGCCAATAGTCATCCTTAGTTTCGTGAGCCATTTGTTGTACCCAAATATTAACTGTTCCAGGGTGTAACCGCATAGACGAACATGTTGATTTCGTGCCATAAAGTCATTCAGCCCGAACCCGTATGTGTATACACCAGCAATGCCTCTTTGCCATAGTTTGTGATCGAGAAGCCACGAGTAGCTCTCTGGTGCACGACCGCTCTCTTCTGCAATTGTATCAGTCACTATGGTCCGCCAGAGTGCCTCCCTTGTAGCTTCTAAATCTCCGTAGATGTTGCAGTTCGAGGCGAAAGTGTTGTCTGGATAGCGACTATCACATTCGTCCACGTGAAATGCGCAAAGTGAAGTGATGGTATCTATAACAATACCCTTGACAGTGAGAGCCAGATGCGTAATTGTTGGCCTCGACATCGCGGAACCAATATTTCTGTCCGCATTGTACATTCCTCGAAGTTGTGCAGTTGGTGCCGGCGAGCAGGACCAACATATCGCCCAGGAGGGAAGGTGATGCTCGCAAGGTGTCCCAACAGGAGTCTTGTCCTGCAGCCTCGTAACAGTATCAAGCATGGATAGTAAAACTGGTGCGATAGAACGGGTTCGCACAGGTGGAGGCAGATTGTCAGAGGTTCTCTTGAACGGAACATACCCACCATGGACAGACGCTAGGCGGAGAATGTTCAGGTCCCCTTTTGACAAGAGCTCCTCTGTAAAGTTGGTGTAGATGGTTGATAGTGAGAGTTTGTAATCCGGCTCGATATGAACTCTCTCGGCGATGGCTCTGATACCAAGAATACCGTAAACCCTGTCCTTCTCCTCCGTAACGAGGGCATCACGCGCAAGATTCAGTGCCCGCACAAGTTCCCTCCATTCAGTTGATGTAGACCCGAGTCTTTGGTTGTGTTGGATCTTCGTCATGGTCAGATGAATCTTCCACATTCGTTCCGGCGCCCAAGTCCTTTCATGCAGGAGTCTGTCTCGAGCAAATTCAAACGACCATGCTGGTAAAATCCGTGGTTGAACCGTTTCGAGAATCTCGCGACCGAATCTTGACTCGTCGGCAGCTATTGTGCCGACAGCTTTGTAGAGATCATCCCACGAGATACAACTGTTTCCGCAGAGAACAGGACTGTTCATGTTGCCCATTGCGACTTCTTGGACTATCCACATTCGGCGCCAGTATGGCCTTGTGAAGAAGTGAAATAGCGCTCTGTAAACGTCTTTCTTCATCGGACTTTTGTATCTGGGCCACATAATGACCAGAGGCCGCAAGTCAACCGAGAACACTTCGGAGTAGAAGTTATCCATTGGTTTGTCTAGCTCAGACTCACGGGCTAGCCAGTACAGCGCAGATATAGCGAGTGAGCTATCATGCTCTTCGGGGCCTAGCCATATGACTACCTGCCACGCTGACTGGTAAATATCACGCATTCGAGTGACCTGCTGACTGCGCTCGTCAAGGTCAGCCTGATTGATACAGATTGCATCGATCCAGACTTTGAACCCTTGTCGAATTCTCGCGCTTCGACTAAGTTGCATCAGAGCAAAGTACAAGTTTGGTCCAACTTCGAAAGCAACGCCGTCAACCGTGATGAGATACGCAGGCTCTCCTTCTTCTCTCTTTGGATATCCCCATACGTATGATAAAGCGACAAAATCGCCCCATTCGTATCGCCACGGTAGATCATTTTCAGCAGCGAGCACTTCTCTAGTCGTAGGGCGTGTGTTACCTTCGCTTGCATGCGGATCCTTCCCGTTTTTGAAGAGTGCATCGGTGTCGAGTGCCACAGAAAGCTCAGGCCAGGTTCGTCCGGCCCCCTTAGAATGCTGGGAGGACGATTTCGTTCCCGTGTGCGACAAAGTGACCTGTTCAAGTGAGCATATTATCGGATAGCGTTCCGCAGTGCTGGTTATGTCCTCAGCAGGCTCGATCTTCAGAACGCGGATCTCGTCACCGTGCAAGGGGAGATACAAGAAAGGCGATGCCATCCCGGATCATTGTAAGAGAAAACATGTGAAAACATGAACATCCATGTCTTGTTCCCCATGATGTTGTCCGCCTGTCAGGCCTCGGCGCTTAAAATGGAGTCGAGATAGCGAATCGGAAAGACGCCTTGGATCCCTGTCAGATTGTTGGTAGATCAGTCGATACGACACATCGCCATCTATCAATCCTGTCTGTATTCTATAGCTCGGAGAGTTGTGCCGATGGCAAAGATAATGGTTAAACGTCTTGTGAATTAACTCAACTATACACAACCCAGTGAAGTACGAAGCTAGGTAATGATGAAAATACTGCTTAAGATATAGAGCTCAAGTCGTGAAATTGACAACAGTAAACTATCCCGGCACCACCAAAAGAAGGAAATAAAAAAAAGAAAGGGGCATCTAATCAGAGGGGAATGAAGCAACACTTGATAGGTATGGGGCAGGGAATAATAAAGCAGAACCGCCCACGACACCAGCCGTCGCAGTCTTCACCGCCTCTTAGACTGAGCTCAGGTTCCAGGTTTCCTTGAGGCCGATGTGCATCTAAACATACGAATTATTAGCTCTTAGAACACTCTTAAACTTGGGATATCGCCAAAACATACCAGTCAGTTGGTCTGCTCGCGGTTGAACCATTTCCATGGACTCGGGAGTATATCCTTGGTGATTAATACCCGCAGGCTGAGCAATGGGCTGAGGTTCTGAGACTGAAGACATGTTGCCTGGAGATATAATAATGATATAAATGATGTTGAATGACACTGGAAGTAATGGGATACCAAGACTCTTGTTATGACAGAAAGAAGAATGTCCCGGCGCCTTGGCTTTGGGCCCACGACCCATTTTTACCAGCTGGCTGGGCCCATCGCTTATCTGCCCGAAAACTTGGAAGTGAGACTCATGGCGTCACCATATGATCGCTATAGCAGACTAACTTGACCTCATAAAACGCTTACACCCGCATCATATCCATCCACTAGAGCCCCCAAGCGCGTAACTAGTCGACTTTGCAGGGCACTAGAAGCGCCTGAGGTGCCCTAACCTTGATCTGCGTCGTCACCCAATCCTGCATCCTCTTAACCTGCGAGATCGCATACAGCACCGCCTGGAAGAACTCCTCATCCCAAATCGCTTGACTAACAGGGTTCAGCGCTTCTAGCCCAACGCGCAGATGAGCCAAGTACACCTGGAGACTTCGCAGCGCTTCTAAAACTTGTAGTTGACTTGGTGTATCATCGCTCTTTGGGAATAATGAGTCGCGCAGTGTGTGAGCAGCATGTCTACCACGAGCTTGGTTCTCACCAAACTTATCAACGTGCGGTTTGAGACGTTTGGTAGTGTCTTTGGTGATTTGGATGAGGATGCGAACGCCCGAGTGGGCTTCGGAATCGGCTACTAGATGGTCTAGTAATTGTTCTGTTATGTCGCGTAGGAGGAGAATTGATTCGTAGGTCTCGCCTAGCCAAGTCTCTAATTGACGCTCACGATTGCTGAGATCACTCTCTGTGACGTTCGAAGTCGCAGCATCGTTCTTTGATACTTTCGATAAGGCTTCGGATTGCCGCTCTTTTGCCGATGGGTGGTCGCCTGAGACTTTCGTGATGGAGATTGCACCAGATTTGAAGGTCGGTTGCTTAGATATGGGGTCCCATTCAGCTAGAATCGTCAGTAGAGACTTCATGATTCGGGAAAAAGGGACATACTGATCGTAAGCTCGTTTGCGGCTCGTGCTCTTCCATCCTTTGTGTCCCAATACCCGAAATGGAACGGGATGAATGCCTGGCCTTGTGAAATCTTGCCAACCTTTACCTTCATCTCAACTTCACCTCGTCTGGATTTGATTGCAACCATGTCTCCAGTCTTCACATCAAACTTTTCAGCATCCTTCTCAGATATGCGAATCTCAGGTTCAGGGCACGCTTTCTGAAGTGCAGTTCTTCCTGTCTTGGTTCTGGTATGAAAGTGATAAACATTCCGTCCTGTCGAAAGCCTCAAAGGATACTCTTCATCTGGATCTTCATATGGAGGCACGTAGTCGCACGACTTGAGGATTGCACGGCCAGCTGGTCTGAGTTCCTTGTAGTATTCCTCAGAGTATGGAACTCCAGTCTGTAGATCATGACCATAGCTCTCGCAGTAGTCTATATCCGTGAAGAAGACACCGTCGTCGAAGAGTCGCTCTTTGCCAGCTGGGTACTGATCATTGCAGGGCCACTGGATTCCGGAGCCGCCTGTAAGCTTCGCATAAGACATGCCAGTGTAATCACAAGGCCTGCCCGCAGACAGACGCTTCCATGCCTCAAAAACCTCTTCTGGCTGTGTCCACGGCGTGAGAGGGCCGTCTTCTTTGTTCTTAAAACCCATGCGACGGCTGTAGTCAAGAAAGATTTCAAGATCTGGCTTCGCCTCTCCAGGTGGTTCGACGGCTTTGTGAGATAGATGCACCGTTCGGTCAACATTCGTGAAGCATCCTGTCTTCTCTCCCCACTGGGCAGCTGGAAGAACAACATCGGCGATAGAAGCCGTCTCAGTCATGTAAATATACTGACAAATGGCAAACAGTTCCGGTCGGGTAAAGATGTCCCGGACTTTGGGGAGGTTGGGCAAGCTGACAAGGGGGTTCGTTCCAGAGACCCAAACCATCCGAATAGAGCCCTTTTCCATAAACGTCAACATGTTATGGATATGAGTAGGTTCATTCCAATGCGGCACCTGGATGTTATTGATATTCCAAAGGTCTGCCAGTTCTTGCATGTGCTTTGCGTTCTGGTGGTTTCGGAACCCAGGGAACTCGCCATCGCAACCAGTCTCGCGGTTATTCTGCGCAGTTGGCTGACCGTTCATCTGAAAGATACCACTTCCTGCTTTGCCTATTAAACCACGAAGAAGATGTATGTTGTTGATCTGGCAGGCACTTGCTGTAGCTTGGTTCGACTGATAGACACCCTGGAGAGCTGAAGAGAGAAGACTTGGTGTTTGACCGAGGATACTGGCGGCTTCTTCGATCTTGCTGGCTGGGACACCAGTGATTTCTGAAACTCTCTCGGAGTTGTAGCCTTCAACTGCGCTCTTGAGATCTTGAAGACCGACGACATGCTTTGAGACATAGTCTTCATTGATCCAGCCGTTCTTGAACATAAGATGCTGGATACCATTCAGCAGCGCGAGATTGGTACCAATCTTTGGGGCCAAGTGCAGTGTAGCTTTGGAAGCACTCTCGCTATATCTCGGATCCACCACGATCAGCTTTGGTGGAGTAGGACCCGCCAGTCGATCAAGGACTCTCGACCAAAGAACAGTTTGGGTAGCTGCCATGTTGTGCCCTACCATGAAGAGACAGTCAGTATAGTCGATATCAGTGTAAGAACCAGGCTGTCCATCAGACCCAAACGACTCCCTCATTGAAGCTGCCGCAGTGGCAGTACAGAGCCTAGTATTTCCGTCCCTGAGGGTCATCAGAATATGATCTCTTTAATAGTAGAGAAACTTACATATGAAGCGTGTTTAGTCCAGCTTTTCCAATCAAAGCAAGAACATAGTATTCTTCAAGGAATAGCTGGCCGCTGGTGTAGAAAGCGATGCTATGGGCTGTGAGCTTCTCAACGAGCAGTTTTGACTTTTCGACAATGAGATCCATGGCCTCATCCCAAGTTGCACGCTCAAGCTTGCCGTTTCGACGGATCATGGGATGAGTAAGACGCTCCTTGCTGTTAATAGCTTTCCAACTAAACATCAAAGATTAGTTATATGAATACAAGGTTCCCGCATGTTGACACTTACCCATTGAGTCCCTTCGGACCCAGTCTTCCTTTATTGACGCGGTCGGTAGCACGGCCTCTCACACCGACTACCTTGCCATCCTTGACACCAATGTCGAGCCCACAGCCATTACTAGTCATTTTATGTTAGAAAAGTTGTCAAACATATCTGTAGCTAGTTTCTTACCTGCACAGCACACATGCACTCTGCACCCATTTCTCCGGCTCCTCATCACAAGCATGATCAACCCTGGTAGGCCACTGATTAATATACGGTGTTCTCGGACCCCAAATATCTTCAAATGAGTCTCGCGAGCATAGCGCGGGAGCGTCTTTGCAAGGATCCATCTTGATGCCAAACTATAAGCTGCTCGCCCAAGTTGTTACAGGTAGATGAACCTCGAAATAAATCGTTAAAAGTCCCTGGGCGGTCACAAGGTACCCAGAATATTTGTTATGCGGCCTAAATGACTGGCTTTACCGACATATTGGTACCGAGGATAATTCGTCAACATGGCATCGACCTTTGTCATGTTAACAGGATGATGCTAGCCTGACGTTATTAGTGACGCAAATGACTGTTTGCGTGATAAATAGCAATTCCACCGACGAGTTACGCTAGCGTATTTAGTTCGAATATTCTGATCCGCATTGATACAATGCATCTCCGGCGCCCAGAAACCATGGAGATTCAGCACTACCAATCGAACCTGTCGGGGAGAAGCCCATCACTTCGACAACATCGACACTGACAATGGCCATAACATATGACTCCGCGCTCTCAAAGCTACAACAGGCTGCCATTAAGATCAAAGAAGGTCAAGATGAGTCGGACAGAATTGAGTTGGTCTCGCTGGACGAGGCAGTCGGTCGCGTTTCGGCATGCCATCACTTCAGCCCCATCTCGACACCAGAGTTCGACACATCTGCAATGGACGGCTACGCGATCTGCTCAGAGAGTACAAGGCTAGCTTCAGCAGAGCACCCGGTTTTCTTTTGCGTTATGGGGACAATCGCTGCCGGAGATGACTCTCTGACTCTGCCTTTGTGTCATAAGCGCGATGGAACCGAGCCTTGCTTCGAGATCATGACTGGGGGCCGATTTCCAGACGGCGGTGAACTTGGAGAGGTGTTCGATGCGTGTGTCAAAGTGGAAGACACTGTCAGGATTGCGGGAAAAGAGGCAGAGCTTAGGGCCTGCGTCGCCATCAGGAAGCCGATACCGAGGTACGCCAACCGTCGTTTCGCGGGTGAAGATATCCGGAAGGGAGACCTGGTGATGAAGGAAGGAGTCACTATCCAGACATCAAACATCATGCCCCTCGCTTCTGTCGGCATTGAGATGGTCAAAGTGAGGAAGAAGCCGCGGGTATATATATGGTCAACCGGCAATGAATTGACATCCCAAAATTTTCATATCAAAGACGTCAATGGAGTATACCTGACAGCGGCGTCGAAAGAGGCCGGAGCCGATGCAACCTTTGGCGGCTCAATTGCAGATATGGTAGAAGCCCTCGTTCGGACTATAAAAGACCGATTGGAATCATCGGCGGTGGATATCATGGTCACTAGTGGAGGTGTATCCGTTGGAAAGTTCGATCACGTCCGTCAGGCACTGGAAAGACTTGGTACAACCATCATCTTCCACGGCGTAGCTGTCCGTCCAGGCCATCCGGTTCTCTTCGCACTCCTTCCTTCTGCCTGGGGCGAGGTCGCGTTCTTTGGATTGCCAGGAAATCCTGGTGCTGCCGCAGCCTGTTTCAAATTCTTGACTATCCCGTATATGCGCTATCTCTTGGGCCTACAACCAGAGAAGCCTGTACTTGCACGCTTGGCGGACCTCCAACTAGATAGTTCATCACAAAAGAGCATTATGGATGCGCCGAACAGAGGACTCAGCTGCGACAGGTTTAGACCTGGAGTTCTGCAAATGAAAGATGGCGAGGGACTTACCGTTCACGAAGCTGCCGGGGTTTTTGGTCCAGCTAAGATAGCGCCTTTCGTGCAAGCAAATTGTTGGATTCACATCAAGGCAAACGAAATCATACAACCGGGAAAGAAGGTATATTGCTATCCCATAAGTAACGCTCTGGCATCATGAAATACATCACTTTACAGCACCTCCAACGGCTCTTCCATGAAATTGTCTATCGGCTCATTTCTCAGTGTTTTTAGCGCATCTTCCCATTCCGACTTGACATTTACGTTTCGTAGTAATGCCTCCGAGTCTTCAGGAAGATACGTGTAGCCGCCAAGTTCCCGAACAGTCTTGCTAGGACCGAGCTTTCCTGCTTTGCAGTTCTCCTTGAGATGGCTGATCGCCTCTGGACCCCAGATTCCCAGCAGAGGTTCACAGAAGCCTTCTTGGTTCTGAAAGCATGTAACGGGAGGTCTATAGCGTGATTGCAAATCTTGAAGTGCATCTGCCGTGATGGAAGGGTAGTCGCAGGCCACCACTAACCAAGTCGCCTCGGGGTCTGACTCGTAGGCAGCAATTAGGCCTGTTGCCGGGCCATTAGACTCATGTCCTTGGCTCGATTCCAGATCCAGAATAATCTCGATACTATTTTCTCCTGGGGTCGCTTCGTACGAAACCTTGCTAGCGTTCCGTAGAAGCTCATCCATTTCAGTTTTTTGAGCCAGAGACATGTAGACAGTCTCTGTCTCAGGGCATGCTTTGCGTAAAATCTCGATTTGGTGTTGATATAAAGGACGGCTATCAGGCATCGGAAGAAGATGTTTGGGCGACCCCATTCGAGTAGACTTCCCACCGGCTAAGATGAGTGGCTTCATAGCTGTAGATTTCATATTCAGTCTTAAAATTGAAGGAATACTCCAATTCAGTCAGGGCCGGGAATGTAGATATACGCAAATGATAACCGAGGGCCGATCTTTGAATGACAGACCCACCAAATGAAACTCGCATGACGTGATAATGAGAAGAAAAGTCATCAAAAGCCCACGAAATCAGATCATACAATGACTTTATATTAAGCAGGTTTTCTATTATTATCTAAGGGCAATCAGCTCTTGGAAGCAGTTTCTGTAGAACGGATTAATAACAACTTGAGAAGCTATTACTATAACTCCTTATAAGTAGATACAAGGGTAGATTAAAGAACTCCCAGATTCTGAGCATATTTTCTTCTAGAAAGGAGGAAACGCAGTCTATTAACTGAATGCAGCTCTCTGTCGCGTAGGTACTAATATTAATAGGTCGCCCGTGCGACATGCCTATTAAATAATAGTACTTGAAAGATAATTTAGCCACTAAACTTGGCTGTTTCACTTGTCTCTACTGGAAAGGCAGGCATGTTGCTTCTTAGCTTATTAATACTGGAAGTACGAAAACGCGTCAGGCAGGCACCGCAGAGGTTCCAGGCAAGTTGTCATAAAGGTAATTTAAATGAATGCAATATGGACCCGTCATTGGAGAATAATGTCAATATTTACCTACCATGTTTGAAATGCAATAAATATTTTCTTACCAGCAATTGCGTATAAAGAAAAAGGCAGCTTCAAGCCACAAATTGGTTATTGGCAATGCCAGTAGTCAGCAGATACCTTGGTTGCCTCCCTGTTTACTTTCTGAGCGGCCTGCAGGCATAGCCACGCCACAAAACTAGGCCTCCTACATATATCACACTGGCTTGCAGGAATGGTGATGGACTTAATAACATTGTCTCACTGCAGCCTCCGTGGTATTTCCATTGGCCATTATTTGGGCTTCTCCAATCAACGGCATCGCTTATGATGGGGGCCATCCTACACCAAAGTCTCCTTCTACCAAGAGTTTCGGGCGTGGCCCAGCGATGACGACCCCAGTCGATAATCCAGCTTGCAATCGATTTAGCGGAGCAAAAGCACCGATTGGGTAGGCATATATAACTAAAAGTTATAATCACCTATCCATCGCCCATGACGCCGCTTCCAATGTATGTGATGCCTGTCTTGCCGTTGCGGCTGAAGGCTAGAACATTCACCGCTAGATCGGCCACACTAGCGCCTATACTAGCTTGCTATTTCAGCCAGCCATAAATTGATTGATCTGAAACAATCAACGTTCTCGCCCCTCGGTGAGACAGATCAGCCAGCCATAACCTATCTATCATTTCCCCTTCAAGGCCATGTAGCTAGTTTTTAGCATGTTGGGCCGTGATGAACGCAACACCGCGTCAGGTATCTCTGCAGGAGGCGTTGTCTAGATCCTCGCACATAACGTCTTGTGCAGTATTCAGCAGCTCGGACTCTGATAGCCGAGCAAGACGCGGTCGATGTCTGCTGGAAATCAGAACACCCGGGTTAAACCTCCCGCGTTCACACCATGATGGACGACGCATACAGGCATGAACATTAACAGCCTTGATGAAGTGTATAAAGTCATACAGCTCCGCCATCCAAAAGTCCTACTGCTTCTCACCAGGCGCAACTGATCACTTCATCCTTCCACATCAAGTTTACGAATAGCGAATACCTTGTCAGCGATAGCTCGATCATAGCACAAAATGAGCACAGAAACTCCTCCGCCGCCCTATGAGTCCATCGTGCAAGGCCTGATTTCGAAAACAGACGGCAAACAATTGACTGCTGACCAGCTCAACACCTATGCAGCATCACTGACCCCCGCTGAAAAGGCGACCATTGCAAATGGGCCCCTTCCGGATCCAAAGAACCTTACTCCTGAAGATGTCGCCAAATTTCACGAGAAGGTCCAGAAGGACTTGACTGATCCTGCAACCCTTGAGCTCTTCAAGACTGCAGCGCGGGACGCCGTCACAGCATACAAAGAACTTGATCAGAAGTTTGCGTCAATCTACACTCAACTTGCCAAGATCGATAGCGACAACAACTTGACCAGTACTGACCAGTTCCTTCCGAGATTCGCAGATATACAGAACTCGTGGCGTCAAGTGCTCAAGGACAGTCGCACCTTGGCTGCAGATGTTTCAGTATATGCAAAGAGCTTTGATACTACCATTATCCCGGTCGTTGCCGACCCGACCCTAGATGTCAAATCAAAGCTAGCCATCATGGATGCTGCCAAGCAGGTTAGCGTATATACCTAACTAAGTGTCAAGAGCGGAGAACTGACAGGGTGCATCAGAACACAGAAGGATATCATGGCCGGGCGGATGACATCAAGACCCGTCTAGAGAAAGTTGTTGACGATTTTCTGAAATTCACCGGCGAATTTGGCAAGTGGGGCCAAAAGACTGAGGGGGATATCAACAAACAGATCGAGACCGCCAAAGAAGAGCAGCAAAGGCTCTTGGATCACCTGAAGAGTCTCAACGGTCGATTTATCGGCTTTGGTATTGGTGCTGGCCTTGGCATGCTCTCGATCGTTGGCGGTTTCTTTGCCGGACCTGCGGCACCTATTTTCTGGGTAAGAATCTGTCCTCAACTATAACTTGATTGCGCTGACACCTAATATCAGGTTGCTGGCGCCTTGTTGACAATTGGTTTTGGGATTGGCTTGATTGCCACCGGGATCGACTATTCTAGTAAGTATCAGTCAGACGGGGCCTATTTGGTAGTGTTGTTTGGGTCGTGTTAACCGTCGATGCATCACAGACACCAATGACGCTTTGACTGCAAAGAAGAACGAGATTGACAGCCTGAATGCAAAAGTCAGCTCTATCCAATCAGCCCGTACGACTCTTCAGACTACCCTCAACGATGACGTCGCATACATTAAAGACCACATGAGCGCAATTACAGGTGTTTGGGGTGCTTTGCTGGATGACACTGAGCAAATTAGGAAATGGATTGAGTCGGGAGAGTCAATTGAGAATATCGTGAGTTTTATTAATGGCATACCTACACGCGTATGCGATTATGAGACTTAAGCTAACCTACTACAGGATACACTCCCTCCTGCTATAAAAATCAACCTCGTTGGCAATCAATTGTCTTCCGCTGTCGCTCTGTGTAAGTCTCTATCCTACATTAGTAGAGAGATCTATTTATTATTCGAGATATTTGAGTACTTGGCTAATCAGTTTGATAGATACCAAGATTGGCGAATACCTTTCGGAATACTCCAGTGGCATGATTGCCGCTAAGATTCCCGAACCGAAGAAATAAATTAGGATAAAGCCGGAATATATCCTTTATTATCTAGTATTCTGCTTGACTAAATACTTTATATATAAAAGGTTTCCTTTAGAATAGCTAAATAAGGAACGGGATTAAATATCTAACTAAATGACTAGCCAGATCTCTGCGGGTGATTAGCATATAATAAGTAGTTCAAACATCATGATCCACATCGAGACAATACATCTCTGGCGCGCAGAACGCATGAATAGCTAATGAAGAACAAACACCCTGGACCCGGATCTCGGAAGACCTCGTTTCCAGGGAACATATTCATCAATGTAGTATTGCCCTACAAGTAAACAATGCTGAACCGGAAAAGATTGTTTAGCTTTCTCCCAAACTAACATCCATTCATCATAGTCATCATCATCCACGGCTCTAAACCGTGCCCTCATTGGTCCTTGGGGACAATCCGAAATGTTCGCTTGCTCAAAGGCGCTAGTAATAGAGTTACTGAGGTGGTCAACATCATTCACTTGTTTGGGTCGGAGTACTGCGTGCTTGTAGCAGTTAACAAGCATAGTCACAATGTCACCTTCCTGGGATTCCTTTGCGACGAGGGCACATTGGCGGCTTGAGATGATGGACAATCGCTTGCCGGATAACGGACTTGTCTCGGGATCCTGGAGGTGATGAGTGAGAGCATTGGTGATACGTTGGACATCGCGTCGTTCAGCCATAGGATACTCTTGATGATTGGCCGCATCAACCCAGGTCTTGAAGAACTTTCTGAATAGCCTCTGCCTCTGTTCTTCATATTTGATCCCTGTTCTCTTGCATGAGTCTAAGATTGCTGCTTCATCTTTGGTTAGGGATCTGTGATGGAAAACGGGTTAGTCCACAAACATCAACTATTCCCCGGATAGAGCTGTGTTTACCTTATGTCTTGAAGCAACTCGAGGGTCATAGCCTTGGACTCGTCTTTGAGCTCCAATCTCATCATCACAGCTTGAAAATGTATGACTTGTCGCCTTTATCCTGGTCACCTCAAATTCGCTGATGGCTAGGACTGGTGGTTCGGATAGCAACATGTGATGAGTGCCTCCAAAGGAAAGATATAAGCTATCATCACCAATACCGAATCTATTGCCCACTTTGTGTATAGTCTCCCATGGAACTTGTGGCCTAGACCAACGAGGACACCAAGACGGGATTCCGGGAGCGTTAATGGGAGAAGGGTTCATGGCATGCAAGAGGAGACTCTCAATGCCTGTATCATCCAAGAAATACCGAGCAGCATCAACCGACACGCGTGCAAGGTCTCTATCGTAGTCGACCTTGATAAACCTATCGCACCTATCTCGATCCGAAACAACACCCAAGTGACCAAATACTATATCTCGAGGATCGGTGACTCCAACTCCTCTCCGACAGGAAAGAAGCGTAGATAATGGTGCCTTGAAACCATCGTATCGTCTGCTGTTCATGTTTTCCAACGCAGTGGCGTCTCGAGGCTGGCTCTGTTGAGTGATACTATCAGAGAGTGTGTCAAGTAGCATAGCCGCGACGACACTCTTGGTGTCGACAGCCTCGCAGAAATGATGCCACCGGATTCGCAGGTCATCGCACTGAACCCAGACATCCGTGGAGAGCACGAGCTCCTGGAAAACCCAGACTCTGCGGAACCATGGCTTCAATACTAGGTTGCGTCGCATTTCGTCGATCTCATCGGCTGTCAATGAAAGCTGCCCAAGACCTGAAGTATTACCATGAATCGTGGCCTGACTTTGAGCCCTCAGATCCATGAACAATTTCTTCAATCCTGGGGGCGACTTGCCGAGATGAATTACAGTATGATGCGCAGTAGAATAAATCCTACCCATTAGCGCAACCTGCACTCCCTTTTCGGAATTATTTGATTGATCGATGCACAATGCATCAGCCCATATCCGACAAACTCGGCTCTTGTCGCGCAAGTCTCGGAGAGCAGCGTCCAGGCTGGCAGTGATTTCCTTGGCGCTATCACCTAGGTGTATCACGCCCCTCTGGCTTGCATCGCCCCAGACGTAGGATAGAGCGGTGTATGGTTCGATCAGTTCATAGTCGCAATCTGACTGTAGCGTGATGTAATGAGCTCTTGAGATCTGCGCTGTGGTTGGGACTAGGCTCTAGATGAAGGAGGCGGAAAGAATCTAGATGGTCAAGAGGTCTGTACTGAAACACATTGGAAGACATCGTAGAAAGATTACAGGCGTAGTCGAGCAGCCCCGCCAGGGTGATAAGTAAGGTCGAATCGCACTGTTGCGGAGTCGTAAAAGCTGCAGATGCTGATGCTGTCAGCTTCTTTCAGCCTAACGAGTCGGTGCCTAATCAGCGAGCCATGTCCGAGTCTCATCTTGACTCGATGTATAATTGAACGTCAGCCGTCAAGACACGGATCCATTATTCTGCCAAACTATCAATTACCCCTTGAAGCCTTTTATTCAGGTATAAATCTGTCCATAGTCAAGCATTGTCATTTGTCTCATTTGGACGGACTCATTAACTAACGTAGACAGGAGATCCGTTTGGACAAGGTATTGCTTCGGATAAATAACTTTCCTAAATATGTCGACCTCACATCATGATATATGGCATGGCCCAATCTTGATTTCGAGTTCCCCATACTTATCTAGCAGACGACCCCGAGTTCCCATCCACACATCGCACCTAGGCAACGCCCTGTCAAGAGGTGAAAGTACCCTTAGGAGCCCAGCCAGACATGAACGATGTAGGTAACCCCTTTCGCCACCATAACGCTTCAACAAATTTTCGCGCACAAATTTCCCTCTTTCTCGGTGATCCATCTGCTTGAGCTGCCTCACTATCGTCGAATTGTCCTCATCCAATTCACGTCGTATCTCAACTGCCGCAGGCTGGTCAAAAAATTTCCCTCTTTCGTTTATAACGTAAGCTCGTCCTTCGCCAAGTATAACTGCCCAGAATTCTTGACTGTTCAAGCTTGCATTTCCATAGTATACTCTATCGGAACGATCATGTGTTGACCATTGTAGTCCGGTCACAAGAACAAGTGAAACGACGTGCTGAGGGTTTATTTGTAGCTCAAAATCAGTGACCCAAGTAAGTGTCCCGTCTTCGTGGAAGGCAGAACTTGGATGACATTCAAATGAAGGTATAAATTCCCGAGTGCTCCGGCCATTGACCGATTTGAGAACCTTCAATACGTCTTCATGCCAATGGATCTTGAATACAGGCTTTTGGAAATGACCCATTAAGAAGGTTTCCTTGATAGAAATAGATTTTCTGATGGAGATAGCTTTTTGCTCCAAGCTTTCCAGCGCCTCTTCATTCTTCCAATCAAGATAGGCAGAGGAGTAATCATTATCGAGGTCAACATCGTAAACTGAGGTTCTTCTCGGCCGCAACGTAATTAGTTCAGAGGGCTTGAATCGAAAGTAAGTATTACTCCGGCCAGACCTCATCAAACGGATTCCCAGAGAATTGATTTTATCATCAGGGTCCCTTACACCCAGATCGAGTATACAATGCACACCTTGCTCAATGCCTGGTGGGTGATCTTGCTGTCTGAGGATTCGGCCGTCCATATTAACATTTTTGCTGGTGACTTCCATACCAGATTCGAAACCCTTAAGCCTTATTTTAATGTTCAGCCAGGAAGCGAACTCGGCCGGGGAATTGGCAAAGCATCCTCGAAGGACACCTATACCATACGAAGAGGAGTCTTGTTTCCAAGCGAAAAGGCTGAGATCATCATAGTTCTTTACAATTTCTTCCTGGAGCCGAAAGAAAGACTTTGAACCTTCTCCGTAGAGCAGAGGCATATTGACATCGAAAATCCCTAGAAGACAATAGGCAATATCTTCAACCCGGGTCGTTTCCCTGCGCGCTGCCCAGGACATTCTTTGTGCAACCGGGATGGTAGCGATATGTCTCTTGTGTTCCAGTACTGAAATCGGGATGCCTGTTAACCTTTCCAGGATCTTGATGAATCGCGGGTCTGATCCTGGAGCCCTTGATCCGATGAGATTCCAGTTTTGGTCCAGAAATACAACTTGACTAGGTGCAATCAGCTCTTGAAGAGTCCAGCCTCTCGTAAACCATCGACAGGCCTTCATTTCATCCTGGAGTCTAGAAAAAGCTGCATCGGCCCATTGCCTGCCTTCATCCGAGTCGGGCATGATAGTGTCAACCGGCGTGCAAGGGAACACCAGGTCGGAGAGGTAAACGTAGCATACTGAAGACTGCTGATACCACGCAAACATGGAGTTGATAGCCTCGCTAAGCTCAGCGCTGCTTCTTTTATCAATGCAGCACGTATCAATCCAGGTGTGAGAGATGTTGGCTTGCCTGGATGCCTCGCAGGTCATTTGTATCTTTTTCCAGCCGGCCTTGCTTCGTGCGTGAGGGAGGCTGTCCATGTCTTGAAAAAGGACTTCGTCTCCTTCCCATGTGTGAGATAGAATGGAGTAGGTCCATGGCGGATTAATGAAGTTCTCTAGTTCGTAGGTTCTGGTATTGATGAGCCACATGGTTCTCAGGTTGTTAAGAACTAGAAGGATATTGCCTCAATATGATATGCACAACGAGCGGGGTGGAAATTGCACAACTGTTACAAAAACAAGATTGAGGCGCGATTTACTAGAGAAATAAAAGTAGAAGCTCTTTATTATTACAGAAGCAGATTCGGGCGGGGGTTTTAGTACTATTCTTACTCTTTCAGCTGCCATACCCTGGTAGACCTTTTAGCCGCCCTCCACAGAGATCTTGACCAATAAGTATCTACCAAGAAGCGCTGACCCCCCACTTTAACTAGAATGCCTCATTTAACCAAGTATCCCAGCCTGTTCCGCCTGATCACGGCGAGTCACGGGGATGTTCCCAATGTTGGCGTGAAACATCGAATCGGAGGTCAGCCTTGACTGCACTAAGGTAGCCAAAGTCGCACTATCAGTACATTTACAATGCACATTTACAGACGTAAGCGAAACGAGCCGTGGGCTTTTCAATCGTCTCAGGCAGCTAAGCCTCTTGGGCTAACTGCGAGGCCGAATGAAGAATTTTCACTCATCACGCCCACCAAGCCAGAACTGCTTCACCTTTAAGCTACTCTACTCGTATTAATCTTTATGTCGTTTATCTGCACTCAATTCCTAGAACACCGGCAATTTCGTTCACATAATCCTCTGCACCTGCCATAGACTAAGCGCAATTCCATCCATCGCCGTCAGGCTCACGAAGTTTAACAGTTTGGACAGACAAGAGCAAAACCGAAATTTTGAGAAGTGCTAGGGACGCATGGGCATGAGTCCGCTGAGTACACCTGTTTGCATAGACAGGCCATACGATCTGGCTGCCCAGTAAAATCGTCCCGTGATACTGTACGTTAGGTTCAACATTCTCCCCCTTGTTGCAGCATTAGGAGGTGTCTGACGAATGCTCTCCGTCTTGTAGCAATATTGCCTTAGGTTCCCATGGATATGATCACGATTTTGAATCCCAGCTGTTGAGTTGCAACTGTAATTGTAATTGTAATTCTATTGCTATGCTGCTTATCTAAGCGCATCTCGCATCACGATATGCTTGCTGACCTATCACAGTACTAGCTGTTGAGTTGCTTCCCCAACTTTCCCTAAAACCTTTTAGCGGATATCTACGAATCAAGCACCTGGGGACGAGGGATGGTTATTCTCCCGAATTCCACCGACGAGAATGTCAGTACAGTAGCTCCAGGACCATTTTTAACTGGATGAAGTATTGGGGCTGACGGATATGTCGATCGTTATTCTAGCCGTGGCTTTTCTTGCTGATTATCCACGAGTCTAAGTAGCAAGCCGCAGGCAGAATGGGCACAAGGACGAGATCGCTCCGGCACAAGTTAACTTCCTTCCCATTCTCTGCTGATGTTCATCCATAGAACGGCCAGTAGCAGGAAGCCAACAAAGGATTTCTATTGTCGTGGCGATCAGCTTCCAGGAATGCGTATCAGAGGAGACGGGCGAGTTCTGGTCCATCGGGCGACGACAAGATCGTCTCGCCAAGTTCGAACAATGGGTGTTCCTTTAACTTGCTGCTACCTCTCATGGTGGCCAACCATCTGGAAGAATGCGCCGCGCGAACACGCCCAGCGGCATGCTTCTATGTATTCGAGCGCCAATGCGGTCACTGACCTTGGCACGACACGCATCATCCATCAAGACTGGCCAATTTCATTGCTCTCGCGAAGATCTGCGAGGGTTTATTGCAGCTTATGCGAAGTACAGCTAAATCTTGCGGAGAATGTTCCCGAATAGCAAGATGGCCCGCATCGACAAAATGCAAACCCTTACGGGGAGAAGTCGAAAAGAAAGACAGCCCATGGACGAGTCAGAGTTGAAGGAGAGTGCTGAGCTGCTCCAGATCCTCGCCGAGCTTGAGAATAGACTACAGGATTCTCAGCAGAACCTCAAACATCATTGGGATTTCCGAGGTCATCCTTCGTCACCTGGAAAACCTCTGTCGAGCGATGGGGGCAAAAGCAAATCCTCAAATGTGGGCGACCACCCTAAATCTCAAACGGAAGAAGCAGACGGGTCACCATCTCGCCCACCAGCAAATAGATTATCTGGTGCTGGCATAGTGTCAGTAGTATTTAGGGATGTATGAGTCGGAGAGAGAAGACAATTAGGGCGAGAAGAATTGAGGCTTGGGGAGAGCGAGGAACACTACCTGGCATGAAAAGTGCGTCATAGAACTTTCTAGTGGCTGCTTTGCTCCATCGCTGCAACTTATAAAGCTGCTACAGGCCGAGCGTCTCTATGTAAAATGATAATTTCCTGGGCCGTTTTGTAGACTTGTTCCTCCACTGAATGAGACCAGGAAGTGCGATATGTTATAGGTTTGTTTCATCGCAAATAATAAGGATAGAGGCGCTATATATATTAAATGTATATATAGAGTAGATTATATGGCCTCTTATCTTTGTTATCACTATTGTGATCTCGCAAGTTTGAACGTTTAACACCATATAGAGAACAGTTTCCACGAGCTAACTTTCCCAGGGTCCGTTGCAAGTACACAAATGCATAATCCAATTTCCGTTGATACGAGCCCTGACTCACGATCCTGGTGACGGAAATGAAAATCCGGCCTCGAGCTCCGTATTTCTAAGTTCTGTCGTTTGATGTTTTCTCCCCCGCGAGGGTAAATGATCAGGTTAAACTTTAGTGACTGGGTCCATCCTGATCCATCTTCAGGAAAGGCGGTAAGCTCAACAGTATTTATATAGCTCAGGGTCGCCAATCGTAGGAACAAGTCTCAACGCAAAAGAAATCATCCCTTATAGTTCACCAGTCCTTGACACTTGAACTCAGTCACCTCACCATGCGGCCATCCGGTATCTTCATCATGGCGACAGCCTTTATTTCCGTCTCTGCTCAGACTTGCACACCAGCATCTGCCATTTGCGTCAGTACACACAGCATTTTCATCTAAAGATTCACTAGCTTATAGGATATACAAGTCTCCTTATTCAATCTGTTCCAGTATGGGTCCTTCTGGTCAAGTGTGCGGTACACAGGCAACAGCTTCTGATTGTACATGGGTTAATCAGGGCTCTGATTCCGGAACTGTTACTGTAAGTCTGATATGTTTTAAGCGTCAGGCATAAGCTAACATCCTAGTAGTGCCAATGTTGCAAATAGGAGATACAACATATACATATTAGTTAGACTAATAACTACTTAATGCAAGCTGCCCATTAATACACCTTGAACACTAACTGACAGATATTATTAATCTCTGCCTTTTTTGTTCTATCATGATATAGAAAGAAAAGGTAGTGCAGAGTAAATCTCCTACCTAGTAGCTATCTTAAGTTTCAATGTGATTAGAGGGTGTAATGCGGCCAGCTGGCGAGCGTGTAATGGGAGGGCGCATACCGAGTGGACGTAAACCCTACAGAGCCAAACTTTCACCAAAGCACTATTTATCAAAATACGTAGAAGCGCTCTGTATAAATTTTGGCTTACTGCAAGGCCACGTCTACCGTTAAATCATCCACAATGGTTCTCCAAGACTTAACACGGGCAGAGGTCTCCCGCCATACACACAGCAACGATGCCTGGACAATTATCAATGGCGATGTCTGGGACGTTACCGGCTTCGCTGAGACGCACCCTGGAGGTGAAGGTGTCATTGAGGAGCACTACGGAAAAGATGCTTCCGAAGTCTACAACTCCGTCCACGGCCCAAAGCTGGCAATGAGCTCCTTTGGGGCCACCAAACTGATGGGAAGAGTCCCAGAACTGGTGTCAGCTCAGGATCAGGCGTCCTTGAGAAATCCCAAGCTCGTTAAAGATCTCCCGCCGCTTGAATCCATCATCAACCTAGAAGACTTGGAAGATGCTGCAAGATCTTGCCTGAACGAACGATCCTGGGTGTACATCTCCGGTGCTTCTAACGACTGCTACACAGCGTCTAAGAACGCTGAGATATATCAGTCCGTCTTTCTGCGACCTCGGGTCTGTAGACCTGTCAGTCAGGTCGACACGAGCACAACAATACTGGGTCACCGCTTTGACGTCCCCATATTCAACGCTCCAGCGTCATTGGCTATGCTGACGCACCCGTCCGCCGAGATTGGGCTGGCAAAAGGATTATCAGCGTCTGGAAGCACTATTTCAATGCCTACCCTTGCCTCTTATTCGCTAGGCGAGGTTGTCGATGCTCTACCCCAGAACCATCCCTTCTTTTTCCAACTGTACATTCCCCGAGATTCTTCAGCATTGACTAAGCTCTTGGGTGAGATTAGTCGTGCTTCGCCAAAGGCTGTCATCATCACTGTGGATCTGCCGGTCTTTAGTAAACGAGAGGCCAACGAGCGCTATGAGATGAGGATGGTGAAAGAAAAGGGCGAGCCGAAGGTCACGAAGCAGAACAAGCAATCTCGCGCAGCAAGCGCAGCAATCAGCCCAGACGTTACGTGGACTCAGATCCAAACCATCAAGAGAAAGTTGGGGATACCCATCTTTGTCAAGGGGATACAGTGTGCCGAAGACGCTATGAAAGCCTTCGAAAGCGGCTGCGAAGGAATCTACATATCGAATCACGGCGGGCGCGGCATCGATACATCGCAGCCAGCGCTTCTTACTCTGGCAGAGATCAACATCAAGTGTCCACAGCTCTTATCTCAGATGACTATTTTCATTGATGGGGGAATCCGCCGAGGCACAGATGTCTTCAAAGCTATCTGTCTCGGTGCTTGTGGAGTCTGTCTTGGCCGACCTTTCTTCTATGCTCTTATGTACGGTGAAGATGGTGTGCATCATCTGATGAACAGTGAGTAAGAAGAATGAAGTCGTGAATGGCTGAGCTAACAAATTTTCAACAGTCTTACGAGATGAGTTGGAAAATGTCATGCAGCTTTGTGGAATCCAGCGCTTAAGTGAGGCTCATCCGGGATTGTTGAATACCAAGGCTCTCGTGAACATGATTGATACTGGCGAGATGCTTAGGATGAGGAGCAAATTGTAACTAGTAACATTTAATGTATACATCAGCGGTCAGGTCTATCAACTCAGTAAAACACTCTCAGAATTGATATTTGCCCCAAGTAAGCTAACAGTACCATTGTATAAAATAATGGTCAGATAACACGAAGGTGCAACTACCGAACTACAAGCCTCATATGTAGCCAAAGAGAAGTACAATGTAAGACGGTCGCCATTCTCAAATAAAAAAAACCATTTCAGCCCTTGGTAGTTTTTCCCAGCGCACTCTCGAAAAAGGCAGTTTCATACTCCAGAGCCTTACGGAAGAGCCCATTGGCAACAGCAAATGTCTCAGTGTTGTTGTTTGCGACCAGCACTTCCTGTAACTCAACTACTCACAGTCAGTTGGATAATCACCAGGACGGGTAACTCGTACTCACCGGATAGCTTAGTTCCATAGCTCCATTCAAGGTTCGGAGTAAGCCACTCGTCGACGAATTTTGTCCCTATACAACATCAGCTCATGTCTTCCCGAATGACAGCTTCTGTGCGTACCTCTCACTGTGGTAGACGACTGATTTAGCTGATACGCAATCTCAGCCCATCCCTGAATGCATTAGTATAAGTTCACACCGTTGATAAAGACTACTCACATAGATACAGGGGAGTCTAGATATACTCCAAAGATACCAGCCGAGATTCGTATTACCTCCCAGCCAATCGACATATTCTCGTAGAACGGGCTCGAGCTTCGCGTTCTTGACGACGCTGCTACTCACGTTGAGATGATCAGGACTCGTAAGGTCATGACAAAAGCTGGCCGCGTATTCGAGGTCCCCAGTCATATCCAGAACTGTTTCATTAATAGCGGATGTCTGCTCAGCGGCAGATTCGTTCTTATCCAAGGACTTTAGCAGATACGCCTTGTGAGGGACGGTCAAGGTGAGATAGTAATAATCTTGCTGCAACAAATTCAGTAAAAGCAGTTCAATCTGAGTCGTAAATACGAACCACGAAATAGTACTGCAGTGACTCTAGAGTGCCTTGGGAGGTTTGTGCCGCTTGGGCAGCAGTGAATGCATTGTTGAGAAACTTGGTCACAAGATCACAGTTCTGTTCCCAGAGCTGGTCGACGAGAGTTCTGGTAGGCAAGTAAGTATTCTGAATAGCCAACTGAAGTAAATTAATGAGTACAACGGACCCATTCTGGACTGTAGGGTTATGGCGAGGACACTTGACAGGAGGAATGGTCGGCTCAGGGGTGGCTGGGGCATGTGGCAGTGCTGCAGCCGAAATCGCCAGAGCGGGGAGGAGGATCAGCATCCGAGACAAGCTGAGCGACATCATGATCAACGAGTCAATAGACACAGATAAAATAAATGAGTTTCTTCACGGGTAATAAAATAAAAATGAACCATAATGACACTGGAGAGTCGTTAAATATATAGGTAGATGATAGGGATTCCCTTCTTGGTTCGCGGAAATTACAGCTCCATTCGTGATATTACCATGTCTCAATAAACCTGCAGGTGTGTTACACAGCATTTCAGCTCCAGACTACCATGTGCTCAGCCGCAAAAGGCTTTTTTTTCCTTAATCCTAGACCCAACTATCCTGTCAATTATCAATTTTTATTATTCCTCTATTTTCTTGTTCTAGTATTCAATGTAGCCGATCTGCATACCGTAAGCTCACATGAAAGGGGTTGTGAATGATCATTGACGGCTCAAGACAAAAGTGATGTGAATGTGATTGTGACTGTGAATGAGCATTCAGTTCAATAATTCCGTATTTGGCAGGTCGATCTTCAAGTTAGTCAACACCAAGACCCTGCCGTCCTTGGCAGGGTCATGGCCCCCAACTTTTAACAAATAAATCGACATTCATCAGCTCATCGAGAACAGCTGAACTATTCTATTCGTTCACATGCAGAATCTATCCCAGCTAGGGGGTGAGGAAATACAGCGGACGGGCTTTGGTGGGAGATCAGCGATTTTTGGTGTAAGCCGTTCCGCTGTTTTTCCTCACCCCGAGGGCCCAGTCAGCACAACTAAGCTGGAAACCTTGCAAAGCTGACTCAGTCCGATCAGATGAGGTATCAAATCGGTCAGATGCTCGGAGTAATATCTACCTTGCGAGCACATGTGCTATTTCCAGTTGGGACTTGTGGCTGAGGGGAACTTAGCTTTGTCTTCGCGGAATAGTATCTTGTTGTTCATTTATCAAGTCACTTATCAAGGTACCATGAGTACTCTCTGCGGGATATAACGAGCGGGTGACATGAAAATGGTATTCTCGACCTTTAACGCTGGCCTAGTCATACCAAGCAGAGTTGGCAAATATAGCCCTCCCCGCCGACTACAGCAATCATCGACTAAGGCATAAGAACAATAAAGAACAGTAGATAAGAGCACAGAAGGATATCGAATATTTGCAACAGCAGCTAAAATATTACGGTAAATCGCTTAAGCAAATAATTACAGTTCCAATATCCGTAGTCCAATTCACGGATTCACGACGGTCAATCCTAGAAGCTGTTAGCATCAGGCGTCTAACGTATATCGCGTTGATGTTCACACCATGAGCTCATATCTTTAGAGCCCTTCCAACTTACCTGATAGGTTGTTGCCCAATTACTTTGTAATATCTCTTCTTCTCCTTGTTCTTGTCGTGTTGCTTTCGGCTCTCCCGTCCGAGCGCTTGCTACGAACATTGGAAAGCAGTTGGGGATAATTTTAGAAATAGGCCAATCGCTGTCAATTGGAGGTTTGTTGTGATCAAACATAACAAGCCTTATATAGTAACGTGGCGAGTCAGTCCTTCCTTCCGTTCACTATTGGCATCTTAAATAATCCTGAATAGATTGCTTTGGGAAGATACTACTGCGCCTGGCCTGTTTGGGATAACTGTAACTTGCCTTTGCAAAACGGTCTCTAAATGAGCCCTATGCATATAGATACGTCGAGAAGAGACTCACTCTAAAGGATATAGGTGCATCCGCTAGAAAGCGACTGCGATAGCACCAAGAATAAGGCTGGTAGGCTTCCTTGCCTCTAAGCTTGCTTCTTCGAGACCTTGGGCATTGCGAGGGATATGAAAGCTCTGAGAGGCGCTCATTCCTATAACACGAGTCAGTTGTCCAACGGGCGAAAGCCCAGAGACAGTATTCAGACCCATAGTTAACAGTGCAAGAAGCTTCCACTACGTTCCGACTGCTCCTCCGCTATGAGCAAATGTGACGTAATGCCCTATATAATCATTCTCCTATGATGTCCATCGAGATATTTTCTCAGTTAGGTCATCACCTTTCACTAGGTAATCGTCTAGATTTCTCAAAGTTCGGACAAAATGGCATCGATTTTCCCCCGAAGTATCTGGAACATCATCGCCCTCCCGACGAGGGCCAATTGGGCTCTCGCTACCATGAGGCCTCTAGCCCAGCCCATGGCACGCAAATTCCTTGCGACGATGACTCGAGAACAGCCTCGTTTTCGACTAGGATCAACCGGTACTGTAGACGCTCCGCAACCGTAATAATCATGCACTGACTACATGATAGCTCCCAACTTTAAGGCTGTTACTACTCATGGTGAGATTGACTTTCACAAGTTCATCGACAACAGCTGGACAATTCTGTTCTCTCACCCCGCGGACTTCACTCCAGTCTGCACCACTGACCTCGGTGCCTTTGGGAAGCTGAAGCAGGAATTTGACAAGAGGGGAGTCAAGATGATTGGCCTGGTAAGTGATTACAACTTACCTGTCGGGAAGATTACTAACGCCTATTGTTCAGAGCGCCAATGACCTCACCTCTCACGACAAGTGGGTAGACGACATCAACGAGGTCTCAAACACAAACCTCCAATTCCCCATTATCGCCGACGCAGACCGCAAAGTCGCCTTCCTCTACGACATGATCAGCCAAGAAGACCTCGACAACATAGCCGAGAAGGGTATTGCTTTCACCATTCGATCAGTCTTTGTCATCGATCCTTCCAAGAAGATTCGGCTTACGATGATGTATCCTGCTTCAACTGGTCGTAACTCCGCTGAGGTTCTGCGTGTGATTGATTGCCTTCAGACTGGCGATAAGAAGGGTGTTGTTACACCGATTGATCGGTAGGTTGGTTATGACGTTATCGTTCCACCTTCTGTTTCGACGGAGGATGCGAAGAAGAAGTTTGGTGATGTTAGGAAGTTTAACCCTTACTTGAGATTCACCAAGGCTTAGGAATTTACGTAGCTCGATAGTGTATTCATAATTAATGAACAGAGTCATAAAATTTATGAAAATAACGTCGTTGTTTTGAAAACACAAAATGCAGTGTCAACAATGATCGTGTAACATCTACCCCGACGCAAACAATTTCAATAACGGTTTCATCTCGTTACACATGATTCATGGCTGTAATGATCTACGTTGAACAAAGTCTCCTTGGCTTTGTCTCACCTGGTGGCCGGCCTCGTCTTCAGTGCGGGGATATGTCCCAGTAAATGTCCATTGCGTCATGGACCTAGATACGCGGACATAAAGTTCAATTCTTGTCTCTTAGATTAGATTGAATATTTCATGTGAGAATTGGCCTATTTGTACAAAGTTCTTGGCTATTTTTGCCATTACCTAGCTATGAAGGATCAGGCTGATGGCCTCATTTACCAGACTCAGCGGCGCGTTACACGCTCCATGGTCAAAAACGATGTGAGTGACACAAAAGCCATCAAAGTTGAGAAACGCAAAACAGTGCCACGAAAAGTACCCACAGGAGTCGTACTCTCGGCATCTCGAATCCCTCCGATCTCCAAGCACCGCTTCGGTCTCATCCAAGAAACTGTCGGAACAGACCTGTACCAACTCCTCGTCGCAGCCATTCTCTGGAACCGTACTCGAGGATCCCAAGCTCGCCCCATTTTCCAAAAGCTCATATCTCGGTACCCGACGCCAACTCACCTCGCAGATGCAAGTTTCTCCGATCTTGCAGATCTCATCCGTCCAATAGGACTGTACAACTCCCGTGCCGCTCGGTTCATCGCCTTCGCCAAGACATGGCTTGAGAAACCACCCCATAGATCAAGGCGGTACAGAAAGCTGCATTATCCCCTGCAGGGCGATGGTTTAGGCATTGGCAAGGATGAGGTCTTGGATGAGGATGATGTGAGACAGGGCTGGGAAGTGGCGCATTTGCCGTCCCTTGGTCCGTACGCGATTGATAGCTATCGGATCTTTCATCGAGACATATTGAGGGGTCTGGCTGATGATTGGAATGGTCTGAATGCAACGCGGGGGTTTGAGCCTGAGTGGAAAAGGGTTGTGCCACTTGATAAAGAGTTGAGGGCTTATTTGCGGTGGATGTGGCTGAAAGAGGGATGGATATGGGATCCCGAAACTGGCGACAAGATTAAAGCTTCTGATGCAAGGATGCAAAGAGAGCGGAACCGGTCGAGGAGTTTGTCTCCAGACGGGTTTAGAGCACGGAAGCAATGAGCCCTGCAAGTCTTGTCTTTCGATAGCCGAAAAGGACTGGGCCTTGAGGAGTGGTCAATCATGTCTCAGACACACTTCGGCTGTGATCCCTGAAGATGACATCTGAACCATGGGCCTCCTTGCATTAACTTTCTTCTGTCGCCTTACGCAGCTACTCAGCTGAGCGAAAGTCCCCGATCAGCATATTGTAGTGTCATAGATTTCAGATCATCCCTGCATAAGAGCTGATATCTTACGACTGCACTTCCGGATAGAGGTCCTTGCATAGCGGCAGCGTAAGTAAGACACGGCATACGCACTCCTCTTTTGGCCCGACGCCCCGAAAAGACAACGTATGTACTCGGTGTCACTCTTTCCACTGTGTGTAACGCGGGCTTCCATTCATGTCCCACAACTTGTACGGGGAGGTCGATTGGTTCCCAACCGCGTTCACTGTCAGAAGATGATATCAGTGCAGTTCGTCAGCTCGATGTCAATATTCAAGAAATCAGCACATCCCCTGTCATCATTAGGACTCGATACAAGAATGGAAGCCGATAGAATTTCAGCTAGCCTTTACATACATGTGTCCTGGAACCTGGTGAATAGGTGACTGTTAAAATTCAATACAATAATGGGCCGTCAATATCAATTATGTATGCAGTGGAGCGGGGCATGAGCAGTCCGGATTTCCCGACTTCAGATGATCCGATGCAGCCAGCTTCATCGAGAAACCCTTGCTTGAACTCTGGTAACACTGCATCACTGATTAGATACAAGCCCCGCGTTGTGCGACACTTCCAGTGAAAGATGTGGCATATGGATATCTTGCCCCGAACTTTAGAAACAGAGTCAATCTTCATCTATCGCTAGGATCCTCTAGTGAGGCTACAAAGCTATTAGGAAGGGATAAAGACGATTTGTCTGATTATAACCAAGTTCTCTTTTAAAGGTCAACACTCGTCGGTCCATGCTGTCTTCTCGGTGCGCAGATCCTCCCTGCATGGTCGTCGCACCCACGGATCGTAAAACAGTGGACAAGTATTACCCTGGGGCCGCTTGCAGCGAAGAAACCGTGGAGAATTTGGAAACACAACGGCAGTTGTATCTGGTCGATTTATCAAGCAAGTGTATAAAGCTCAGAGTTCCAACCAAGCTATTTATCCGATCTCAGACTTAAACATTATCGCTCATTGTCATCATTAGTCTTCACATCAAGGTCTCACAGGGATCTTTGCATCCCAGAATCCTGCCCAAGAAGAAAGCCAAGGCCGCTACTGACCCACATGAATGCTGGCCTGCTTGTTTCGAGGAGGAAGAGTACTGTCCCAATGGCTGGGTATGTTGCAACATGTCACTAATCTTCAGCTAATGCTAACTTTTGTTTCTAGCATTCTAAGAAAATTGTTTGTGATTTCTGTACATAATGGCGGTCCGGTTTACTAATGTGAGCGATTGCTGGACTTGCTGTGAGGACGCATGGGATGAGATGAAGTGAGATATGGTTATAGTCTAGCTAACCTTATCTTGGATTATGGCGTGGGTAGTTGGCGAACAGTGCTGCTCGAGATTTGCTATTGAGGAATCAGTAAAGCTCGTGGCGGACGGCTGTGCGCCCTACCTCTTTTCAGTCGATAAGAACATTTCAATTCAAGACAATTGTAACGCAATCAACCTGGAGCATACAATAGTGAACTGACTAGCCTCGCGGTAGCTTCCGCTCCATGAGACATATACGTAGCTGACACTTCTCAGTTCAGCAAAGCACCACGTATGCGTCCAGCTGTGAGAGTCTGGCCAGACCAAAGCGACCTGAGTCATCAGGAGGTTGTACACAAGTGAGACCGGATCGTCGATCGCTCGTATTCACGTCTAGCCACAGGGATCCTCCAGTGCTGCCTTTAGTAACCACCACTTTATCCTCCTTGCATAAATGATCGACGCACGAGGGGCATGTATAGGACGGAAACTGTAAGACATACGGAACATCGGTAGGTAAATCATGCAAGGCTCAGACATGGCTGGTCGTCTGTGAGGAGTAACTTGTAGTACGGCACATGCGAATAGAGTTGATGAGAGTGATGAAGATCGACATTCGGTGGAAAGAAAATCTATAAAGGTCGAGCTTCTGTCCGCTTTTGCTCTCATCTCATCAACTCAACAGCTTCACTTTACACTACGCTACATCACTACACACTCAAGTTCTTACCATGAAGTTCTCCATCGCCTCTACTCTCGTCCTTACCAACGGCATCGCTGCCATGCCTTGGTCTTCTCTCAACACCAAGCAGTCCAACGGCGAGGAGATCACGTACGCTCATCGCAGTCCATTTTGCATTGCCCAATACTGACCATATTTTTATAGCCTCCGCATCCAGGTCTCCCAGCCCTCTTCCAACAATGTCTTCGCCCCCAACCACAAGGGCGTCGTCAATGTCCACAACTACGAGGTCTGCCTCAAGGTCTGCTGGCCCGAGGAGCCAACGTGCCCTGCGGGCTGGGTAAGTCTTCCTTAGATCTATCTTCCAATCATTGTACTAACTATTTGACCAGAACTCCAAGAAATTTGTATACTCCCTGGTAGTAACTAACGTAAATGTTTTACTAACAGACTTTAGGGAGATGGAGACTACCCTTGCTGGACCTGCTGCAAAAAGACTGGTGATGATGATCTCTAAATATTAGACTTGCTAAGGATCTAGACTCTTGGGCTACGAATATACTGCTGGGATAAGGAGGATGCTGAGCCAGCATAGTATCAATGGACACTCGTTACAATCTATAAAGACTCTTACTTCAGGAATGTGATTTGTGCGTGCCTAACTGCCTGAGTTATACAAGGGCTTTTGTCCGATTCTCACTCATTCCCGTCGAGCAAGGTCAGTAGATTGCCGAGAACCACTTGCTAGTATTGCATAGTACAGGCTTGGGTTAAACAGCCTTACCAAGACCTGGGACGTGTTGAAGTTTGGCAAGTCTTGGCCTTATTCAAGCTTCCTGCATGAATATGCCTTTGAGAAGTGTTGCGGTAGGATGGATTCTGTGGGGAGCTGTTGATTGTGCGCCGTCTCTCTTCCATCGGGTACCTAGCAATGCATCACAAAAAGAACTTGACCTCGTACTCAGAATGATTGGTTCCAGTCGCCTTGACCATCATGTAGTGACCCTATGTCTACTGCCAATCCGAGTGATAGTCACAGCTTATGAGACATGTCCAATGATCTTGGAAAAATACACGCTCTACTGCGACTGTCCGATGACAACACTGAGAACCAGCAGCAACGGGCGTCAGGACGTTGTACACAAGCGGGGTTGGACCAGCGATCTCTCGTATTAACACCTTGGAGCCAGTACCAGGCTGCTACCCGCGTGTGCCGTCTTCCATGGGAGCACCACCTCTATCGCCATTGAACGATTGACCGACGGGCGTTACTAGGTCAGACATGTGCGACATACGGGCCATCGGCATTTGATTCGGGAAAGTTCCAGGCAGAGCTTCTTGGCTGCGAGGAAACCTGTTGAGCAAAATGCTGGCCAAGGACTCAAGATTTCTGAAGAGTAAAAGACTATAAAGGGCCAAGGTCATTCTATCAATTCCCCTTCTCTCACAATTTTCATCAAATTTCACTTCATATCCAACTCCAGCACTACACTTTAACCCAACATGAGGTTCCCCATCGCTACAACCGGCCTCCTCGCCAGTGGCATCGCCGCCATGCCCTGATCTTTCGCCAATTCTAAGCATTCCGAGAGCGAGGAGATCACGTACGTGCCCTGAAGCACTTCTCATACCGTTTTATCAGCCCCCTCTCATCCTAACTTCATACTAACCATAGCCGCTTAGCCTCCGCATGAAGGTCTCCCAGCCCTCTCCTAAGCACGCCTGGCCCCTCAAGGGCAAGAGCGTCGCCGACACCAACGGTGAGGTGGATATCTGTTGGGCTGCCTGCTGGGAAAAGGAGGTTGAATGCCTCGAAGGCTGGGTAAGCGATACTGAAATTCCCACTCCCTCGAATATTGCTGACCACTGAATCAGTATCCGATCGATTTTGTACGTTACCTTATGAAAACCGAGACCGGATTGATACTAACGGGCATTATCAGGGCAGAGGGGAGCAACACTGCTGGACTTGCTGTAAGCCTACTGCCTAGCTGACCTGTAGGCTGTGAGCATCAAATGAGCCGAGGACCTAGTGAATCAGGCTCCAAGCATGAGATGGAGATGAGGAGGGTATTGAGCTACTTACTATAGGACAAATGGACACTCGTTACAACCTATCATAACGAGCAACGCGTGCATGTGACGGTGCATGTTGAACTAGTAGTACAAACGCTTCTACCACTAGCGGTTATATGTAGTATGAAATCCATTCAAAAATGCTTTTACAAGAATATAGGGCTATCTGGTAAGTAACTAGTGCAGCTCGGCAAGTCTTGGCCTTATTCAAGCTTTCTGAAAATCTCCGAGTGTATGCAGCTTGGTCAACTTGGTATAGAGGCGACAACTGCCGTGATCGGCTTCAACACTGGCCCCACGTTGTCTCCATCTCATTGTCAGCACAGACAATGGATCATCGGTCTCGGCCAAATCTGATTTCTGGAGTTCTTCTAGCTCCCCCGAGGACCCCTACACTGGAACCCCACTCGATCGCATGATAATGCCAGATTTATCCAAGTCCGTAGCGAAATCGGGGCCTTGACCCACGTGAGTTCTTACATATTTCTGGTTACATCAACGACTTAATACAAAGGTTAATAACTATTAATATTTCATTATCTTCATTTTTTCATTAACCATACATTATAAAGCCATCGACTTTGTCCTTCATTCCCTCCTAAAGAGCACGCCCAGTTGAGAGCCCATATGCTATTTTCGCAAACTGATCCATCACAATATCTTGCCGGTCTGAGAGCCTCCCCAGCACCATATCAGCATACTCCTCGTTCTCGGCCTGAACCTGTAGCGCGGCTTGTTCAAAGCCTTTCGGGTATACACCAGCGCAGCCCCAGTCGATTACCCAGACCTTCATATCCTCATCGAGTACCAAATTTCTCAGCGCCAAATCTTGATGTGTTAGAACAATATCCTTGAACTCGAATCTTTGTGTTTCAGGTTTTAGGTGTTTGACCATGATGCCGACGTCGATTTTGTGATTGCACCAGTCCTCAAGTTCTTTGAGCGTGTTGAAAGGCCCTGCGCCATAATCTGTGAACCATGGACCTTGGAATTTGGCCTCCTGGGACCTCCCAATTGGCCCTACTGGCATGTGGTTGAGGACGGTGGATTGCATCTTCTCAATCACATCGGCGACCTGCTGGGCGACAGTTTCTTTAGCAGTGATACCTAGTGACTGCCAGCTCTTATCGATCATGGATCCTTTTATGTAGTCCATGACAATGAAGTGTGCTTCTACCAAGGGTGTTTCGGGCAGGTCTGGATCTTCTGGGGTCTCGGCGGTGAAAGCGCGATGAACCTTGGGTATTGGTAGGCCCAGGGTTTCAAGGGCAAATTTCATATTTTCTGCTTCGCTCTTTGCCACACCTGGACCACCTTTGATGACGAGATGTTTCGAGATACGTGGTATGATGACATCTCCATAATCGTGAAGTCGAGGCGCCGTCAAGAAAGCTGATAAAAGTTCCTCGTCCGAAACTGAAGCAATGTCCTGCTCATCGAGCGGGAATGTATTGTCATCTTCAATCGATCTAGGCTGTTTGTAGTGGATCAGTATTGCGAAAATGATCATGCGCTGTATTGAGACATGTTCTTAACTTACGTCTTGATATGGTTGAGGGAATGATGGTCTGTCGCCAGGTGCGGGAACCTCCGGAGGGGAGTTTTCGTTGTGTGACTCTGTTCCAGGATTTTTCGACAGAGAGCAACCCATCTCAGCAAGAGTAATGGCGCCCCGACAACAGAATCATTCGCACCGGCCAATAGGTAGCAGAGAACAGTTGTTGACGCACCCTCCAATCTGCAAATATTGATGCTTGTTTCAAGTCAGTCAGCCGATGGTTGGCGGTGGGTCCCTTTTGCCGGGTCAATATCGGGTAACAGTAACTTTGCTTGACGAGCCAGGATTCTCGGGCATCCATGTGATTGTAGTTGACACTGAACCAACAGTTTTGTAGTTGGGCCAATCTTATTAATAGAAATGATCCTAGAAGCGGCTACAATCAATCACTTTTAACTGTCGTGTTTTACAAGCTATGTTACAGGCGAATCGCGCGGCATCACCAGAAATTCTCATGATTCGCCCTTTGCCCTTAGGAGAAAGTTGTTGGCCCTTGAGACGAACCACGACGGCCATTCAAGACCCTAAAAGGTGGCTGTCTTGTGGCTATCTGTGGAAGGTTCTTTTCTATCATGCGTGTTTGCTGCCTAAAGTTTAACTTTATTACCAGCAGGTACCTACGCAAATATGACTTTTATTGGCTGTTGCCACTTGATGAGTTTGCCTTACAGTAAAGAACTGTTGGTGATATATCGTGCAATGTGTAAGGGAGTTTTCAGATAAGCGCGCTCCTATCAGTGACAGGTAATGGGAAATATACCGAGGAATCATTGACAGAAACTAATGATAAAAGGATGAAGAACGCCTGTGTCATTGAACAAAGTTCTTGATGATATCAACGACCTGAGCATTCTTACCCAATCAGCATTTTTATCACATAGTTCCCAGCAGCTAATAAATCCCTCCAACTTTAATATGGGTTGCGGTCCAAGTTCCCCTTCCAAGAGTGAAGGCAGTGGAACTTCTCATACAAACTTCGAAATGCATAACCTCAACCCTCTGAGCTACACGCCCGAGACAGCAGAGAACGAAATTCGAAGTTCCGTTGTTGCAACAGTTCACTTTGTGGCTCATACTGTCGTCCAAGGCGGCGGAAATCATTGGGACATTTTCCTACAGACTGCGCCGAGAAAATCAATCCGGCTGGAAATCGTACCTGGCGCATATCCCGGCCGAGAAGGCTTCCTCGGCCGTCTCGATATCATCCGCCATCCATATGGAATCACACGCCACTCCAACAAGACAGTGAGCATACCTGCACAGCCTGGCCACACTGTAGGCCAGTTCTTGGATGCAATCGTCCGAGCAGATAATCATCGTTATGAATTTACGCAGTCAGGAAGAGGTTGCGGTGGCTGGGTGCGAGACCAATTCTATCTTTTTGTGCAATGCGGACTGATTCCTCCTGGTTGGGAGGCCGAATTTGAGGCGGCGATTAATGTGTTTTGGGTGCAGAATGAGTCTCGGGGACCTTGGCCGTTGACATATGGCACGTATTTGAGAACTAGAAACACCGGTCGCAAGGGGAAGGGCAAGCAGAAAAAGGGTAGGAGGTAGTACTGTCTTAGGGTTTATTTATAAATCTTAGGATAACTACTCTAAGTCTTTGAAATCTTGTTTAAATATACCCAAACTTAGGACAGCATCTTCTGTAGTTAACTAGAATTAGTATATGTATAGGTTAGTGAACAGTCTACATATATATCGCAAACTGATAACAATTTCTGTCCATAGGTTAATCTATAGCTATCACTGTCATTAGCATGGAACTTGCAATTTTTAATCCCAAAAACATTAGTAGAAGCACATGGCAGCATTGGCAATACTGAGATATCAACACGAATAGCGGCAGCCATCTTCCTCCACCGTTGTGATTCAACGTGTTGATACACGCAATTAACGAGCTGGAACTTGATCATTGAATGCCAGTATGGCGCTACTGTTCTTATCGGAGCAGGCTTATTGGCCATTTTTCTTCCACGCAAAACAGTTCTGAGTACCGCAAAGCACTATTTCCCTAATATTGTTAGGGGTCAACTTGGCCAACCCCTGGTTTCTATTGACATCTCAGCCTTGGTAATAGCTTTATTCTTCACAAGCCGCGCCAAGTCCGGAGCGCGATCGGCGCGATGTATCCACTTTGCCCTGACTCATCCTGCATTCGGTTTAGACTTCACGCTAGAAATCTCTTATCGTTCCAGAAGTCGGCTAGAAAGTCCGGTAGTCACCAAAACAAACTTGCAGTAGCTTGGCCAAGGAGGCTGAAAACTTCAGCTGGAAGAAGCGCGCGGCTACGATGAGGCTCTTCCTCGTTGCAACGACATACATCTTGATTCTCGAGACACGACCGGTAGTTTTAGGGGTCTGGGGAAACCCTCCTGACCCTCCCTTCACCTCATTCTTGCGTGGAGATTCGAGAGTCTGGAGCAGTGGGTTTCTCAGTGAAAGAGACCACTCTTTGTGGGACCATAACGTAAAAGTTAGCAAATCCATTGAAGCAATTCAGATCTGGCCATTGCTTGTTTTTCCCTCCATCAGCCGATCTCGCCCAATGAAGGATCGTCTAATTTTAACCGCGATCCTTTACTGCTCTATTGCCCGAGTTCGGTGCGCGACGCCATCGGGCCAGGCCGAAGAACCTCCAATGTTAGTGGGCCGACCTTGACTCGAAAGTTAAACTAACATGAAGACATTTTTTGCCTCTCACCGTTGTCGGACCCAGAGTGGGAATTTATTTAAATACCACTGCTGTTCCAATTATCATCGCGTCAATTGGTCTTGCACTTTTTTGTCTCTTCAACTTTTGCGCTATCAAACTTAACGGGCGACTTTCATCATGAGCCATACAGAACCTAAAAGCGCTGCGGCGCCTGAAGATCAAGAGAAGGGCGTTAATAATGCACCTCCAGCTTTTGTGCCTGAGCTGAGAAACGATGATGCGGTCTTGGGTGATGAAGAGGCGGAGATTATTGACTACAAGACATTAACGTGGTGGTATGTTTACCCCAATCTCCTCATCTCATATAGACACTGACAATTTTCAGGCAAGGCGGTATCGTCCTCATCGCGGAGACAGTATCCCTCGGCATCCTCTCCCTCCCCTCCGTCCTCGCCACTGTCGGTCTCGTCCCCGGCATAGTCCTCATTCTCGTAATGGGTTTCCTCTCCACATACTCCGGCCTCGTCCTCGCTGAATTCCGTGCCCAATACCCCTTCGTCCAGAACTTTGGCGACGCCGTTGAAGTCATTGGAAAGTCCATCGGAATGGGCCGTGTGTTCCAAGAGGTTTTTGGCTGGGCGCAGGTCATTTTTCAGGTTTTCGTTATGGGAAGCCATCTCCTCACTTGGACTATTTGCCTCAACACTCTTACGAATAGCTCGACTTGCACTATCGTCTGGGCTGTTGTTGGACTGGCAGTTTTCTGGGTTCTTAACTTGCCTAGGACCTTGAAGTACACGAGTTATATGTCTATGGCATCGTGCATGTCGATCACGCTCGCTGTTCTCATTACAGTTGGAGATGTTGCGCATGAGCGACCTATCGGCTCTGGTAGCATCGAGGTTGCTCGTGAACTTGGCTTCACAGGCGCTTTCTTGGCTGTCACCAACATTGCCATTTCTTTCTCCAGCCACTCTTGCTTCTTCACCGTCATCTCTGAGTTCAAGAAGCCTGAGGACTGGCCCAAGGCTTTGGCTTTCCTCCAGATAGTCGATACTACTCTCTACATCCTCGCTGCTGTCGTCATCTACGTTTTCGTCGGACCTGACGTTCCTTCGCCTGCTCTGTCTGCCGCTGGCTCTCACACTATGCGAAAGGTCATCTGGGGTATTGCCATTCCCACCATCGTCATTGCTGGTGTCATTTATGGTCATGTCGCTTCAGCCTACATCTTCCAGCGAATCTTCCGAAACACCAAGCACATGGTCCGCCGAACAAAGCTCTCCACAATGGTCTGGTTTGGTGTCACTTTCGGCATCTGGGCTCTGTCAATGGTCATCGCCGAGTCCATTCCTGTGTTCAACAACCTCCTCGGTCTCATCTGCGCCCTTTTCGCTTCGTGGTTCTCTTACGGACTCCCCGGTATCTTCTGGCTCTGGATGCACTACGGAAACTGGTTCAAGGATGGAAAACAGACTTGCCGATTTGTGGCCAACGTTATCCTCTTCCTCACTGGCTTTCTTATCTGCGTCCTTGGACTCTGGGCTTCCATTGAGGCTATTGCTGAAGGAGGAAGCAAAACTCCTTGGTCTTGCGCGAGCAACGCTGCGGAATAGACCACTTTCAAGTTAGAATAATGATGTTTAGACAGTACCAATAATACCCATTTTTGTTTAGATGCAAAATCTCTGTTAAAAGATTTGACTCCCTATTGCTATCTGATGCTTATATCTCGATCCACCATTCACTATGGCCCAATTAAGCCTTGATGGATCCCTCTGAGCTGGGAGCCACAACAGTTGTTCTCTGGCGGAGGTTGCCAGCCTCGTCATGTTCTTCATCCCACCGAGGAACATCAGCATGGGGAACCTTAACCAGTCGGTGAGTGTTGGCTCCATTGTCATCGACATTGGTAATCTCGGTGCGGATAGCATATCCCTTCCATTTGGGCAGCACGAACATCCAAACCACATAGTAAAGGGCGCAAACAAGGACACTAGAGACTGCTGTTAGTAAAATAGAAGATAGTGATATTCCTAGATTGACACTCACATGGCAATACCGACGACACAGTACGTCGCATACCAGAAGCTGACATCACCGGCATATGGGCCGCCCTTGGGGGGGTACCAAGGCATGACGAGGATAAACACCTGGACGAGAGTGTAGAAGATGATAGGAGCATGCCAGGCTTTGAAATCAGAGCGACCAATACCGGCCTTTGAGCGACGGCGGCGAATCACATAGAGACCTACAACCATGGCAAACCTGAACATGGCATCGGGGTATGTGCCCAGACTAACAACTGTGAAACCGATCAGCATCAGAGAACACCAATAGGGATGAGGCTACTACTTACCGAAAGTGAAGGCATCACCAGCCGGGGGTGCGACAATCATGATGAAGGTCAACACCCACTTGAGGATGTAAGGACCAAGCGGAGTACCGAAAGGCTTAGTCGAGACCCAGAAGTTGGTCCAAGGCAAAACGCCCTGCCGACCAATCTCACGAAGCATACGAGCAGATCCAACCAACACAGCGAGAAGATTACCAAAGGCACTCAAGAGGACAAGGAAGTTAAGGACGTTAGCCGCAGACTTGCTGTCCCCAAAGAGCTTGGTGAAGAAGACCGATGCGGCAATCTCACTAGCCTCAGCGAACTCCTCCTTGGGAACGACAGCGAAGTAGGCGATGTTGCAAAGCATGTACAGCACAGCGACGACAGTAAGCGAGATAGTACCGTTTCGCTTGAGCGTGGGGATAGGGTTCTGGATCTCGTTGACGACGTTGAAGGCGTTCCAGTATCCGGCGTATGAGAAGACGATACTGACGAGGGCGCTGGCTAGATCGTTTCCGTTGGGGGTCGCACCGGCAAAGGCGTCACGGAAGTTATGACCGGGGTCGGGGATACGCTTGACGTTGCCGCCGAGGACAACGAAGCCTGCAATGCTGATGCTGTATGATGTGTTAGGGGTGAAGGGGTATTGAAGGATGAAAGGGGGCTTACAAGACTAGAGTGAGGATCTTCAAGGCGCCGATGAAGTTGACCAGCCAGAGGGAGTACTTGTTGTGCGCGATGACAAAGATGACAGCAAGAGTATAAGCTGCGATAGCGACACCTCGCATCTGCCATTCAGAGGGAGTCTCGCCAGTCATTCGCCAAAGGTACCTCGACAGAACTATATATTGTCAGAACGCGCAAGCCTGATGATGGAAGGTATCTTACCGACGGCATTGCTACTGCTGAAGGAGAGAATGACCGACTGGACAGCAAAGGTAACAGGGAAGAAGTGCTTAGGCCGAGGATACGCCTGTTCGAGATACACAACCTCTGAACCACTGCGATTAGGAAAGTAACTCGCCAATTCGAGGTAAACGCTGAAACCAGACGCAGCCATGATGAAGCCGATGAACCAGATGATCAGCGCCAGACCGACAGATCCAGCACGGTTAAGAATACTCGAAGCTATAACGCGTCAGTGCCTATACCTCACCTACAGTATGAAAGGGAACGTACGCGTAGAGAAGATACCGGTTCCAATCATCATATTAACATTCAGAAAAATAACTGTAAGCCAACCAACGTTGTATCCAAGCGGCGAGTTCGACTCAACAGGTGCACCGACAGCTTCCTGGTACGAAGGTTTCGATCCATTGCCGCCTTTGACACGCGTGTACGCAAGACCGCCATCGTGAATGACAGAAGGCTCAGAGTCGCTAGCCTCGGGGTCCGCCGACACGGTCGCGGTGGTTTTCTGGCTTTCAAAAAAGTTTGAGAAGCCCATTTTGCCAGATTCGCGATTGACAATGAGGAATGCGATGACTCGCAGGAATTGACCGATATAAGAATATTGGTATGCCGATGAGGGGCAGGTAAAACGTGCGACGGCAGATTGAGTTATATAAACATGGATCGTCTGTGCGACGGTGGGTGGTGGTGCAGGATGACACAATTCTCGAGGATCTTGACATGACTGCACCAAGACTCGGGCTCCCCGTTAGAAATCCCACCCTGTGTATCCGAGCTGGAACGAAATAGTGGTATGCTTAAAAGAACATCCACTTAATAGGTAGGATCTCCGCGTGGGATGGGCCTTGTTTGCAGCGGACTTGGATAACTGTTGGTGGCGAGATGGATCGGTCTAGATGGGGGTTGTATAACGTTGTAGTGCATTGTGTCACTTCGGTAGCTTGGCGATGAACTTGGCGAGTGTTTCTTGTCGTATCTTAGAGTGCAAAATTGGAAGTTAAGATAACAGTGTCGTACAAGACACGCGTTCTAAATGTTGTACACTGACCAGTCTTCCAGGTGCATGCCAAACCGATATCTCTTCCAGCGACTATTACGCCTCACTAATAACCCATCAAGCATCTCCATCAAGACCCTCAATTCCCCTCCACAAATTCGCCGAACTTGAAGTCAATCCCCCAGCTTTAAACAAACACCTTAAAAATTACCGGCGCCTCCCCGACACAACCCTCCAATTCAGGCAACACATCGTCTGTTCAGACCAATGAAACCCCCCATAATTACTGTTTCGCAATAACGGGGATGCGATTGTATCATACCCAAAACAAGTGGGGATACCCGATGATATCTGATAACGACATCGACTGTCGTGATAGCGAATCTATAATTGTGGCTCGATTGGGCTTAGCCTCGGAAAGGATCGAGAGGCCGCGGGTGCGGGAGACGAACCGGGCCCGCTGGAACAAGCAGGGAGGTTTGGCCGCGGGGTCTAATTGGTGAGAGGCTTGGGCAATTTGGTAGATTCTCCAAGGCCAAGCTTTTGTGCTATGATTTGGTGCTGACTTAGTGGGGGTTAAACTTGGTCGATAGTGCGTGGTGGGATCTACGTCTATATGGCCCAGAATGGCGAATAGCGCTGGCTCATTTAGGCAGTTCGTTGTCATTCATTATCTGTGTTTGCAGCCTAAAGCTTAACCTTATAGGCCGCCTTCATCCATAGTTGGCAAGTCGAATGTTTATAATATCTACACATAAGAAATCGAGCCAGTGGAAATGCGAGGAGACATCCCGTATGCTGATGAAGTTCTTTGATACTTGTCAGCCAACTTCGAAAAGCATTCGACAAGCAGGACCATTTGATACAATGACCTTGCAAGCCAAATACATCACCCCCAGCCCTCACAAAGAGGTAAGGATTGATATACAACATCTGGCAGGTTGGTAATTTACAACTGACTGCTGCGCGTTCAAAATGCAACATCTGACACACTGCTTGCCCTGTAGTCTATGATGTAGTGTCACTAGCCTACCTCTCATAGGATCAGCGGTTGGGGGAAGATAGCTCTGCGAAAGGGCAACCCAGACAGATAGGTCTTTTGTGGACAATACGCGTGTGATGGGAGGGAGCAGCGTCGGTAAACCAGTCAAAGGAAGCAGCCCATCTCCTTCAACAAGGGTGGATTCGAAGCCGTTGAGAGAACCGCACGTCTCTCCCTCGCAGTTTGCAGAAGTGACTGCGCTATTTAGCTTATGCCAAATATCAGAGGCCCCCATTGAGAAATGCCGACCGGGAAATCCTGCGGTGGAAATTCTGTAGCTGGCATGAAGGCTAGTGTTTTCCCTTAATATCTCGTCGATGAGAAGTTCGGCGTTGAGCCCGGGCGTCGAAGTATCAGCTAGGTTGTCATAGTTTGTTATACTCGACATGGAGATTGCATCGTACCCTGTCTTCTCTGGCGTACTAGCCGTTTCGAATCCCTGATCACGTACCATGTCGTACAGGAAGTTCTTCCACTCGATCCTACCAGGGACAGCTGTCACAACACAGGCTCTTTGCGGATCAGATGTAATCTCTGTCAATGTATTCAGAAAGAAACAAAGACCACTGTGTGAGACTGCAACGAGATAACCACTGCCCGAAACAACATCATGCTGTCGTCCTGCTAAAAGGGTCTGTGCCACCATGAGAACACCACCAGGCGGCCAAGATCTCAGCAAGCCGTGATCCACAGGGTCGTAGTCTGGCAAATTTGAGGTGATGAGAATATTTCTCTGGGTCCAGTATAGGTTCTCTAACCCGGAGCGTGTTGGCCGCACTTCAAGCTCTTCTTGCATACAGATACTTGGCATAGCTCTGACGAGAGTACAGATAGTTTGTATAAGTGCAAGTAAGCAGAAGGTGCTATCCTCTCTTCCATCATCCCCATCTGGGCGACAGATTGTACATGAGCATACCTGACGCAAAGAAGTAAATGATTGAGAAAATTGCTGAGCGGCTTCGAGATATCCTTTGTTCAAAGCCGCCTCCATTGTGTGGTGCAAGACCGGGGTTTGCCTGAGTTCCGGGAGAAGGTGACGAGTTAGCAGATAGAATCCCCTTCCATAACTAGATTCTGATACCGGAGGAAAAGAGGCTCGTGGATCTCTATTTGATAAGAACTCCATGTGGCCCTCACCATCTCTCATGGCAGCCAGAAAGATGCGTGCGGCGGAGCCCAAGCAAGCACCAGTACTCCGAGCTTGAGGGCCCAAGAGAAGTCTCATAGGGCCCCCAAAGGTATCGACCAAGCAAGTATCCCATGAAAGCCGACCATACGACATGATATCTTGGGGTTGGTGATGATTAATTAGTATGTTGCCGCTGGGAATGATGTGGTGCTTCCGATTAACCCGCAACAATTCACTTGAATCCCCCTGATGGTAAGTTATAATAACTTGGGCATCTAAAGAGAATTCACTTCGCGTGCCGTCAGGTCTGTAGATTACCGTACCGTCTTGGTGCTGGACCTCGACTCGAAGGTCCAGAAGCCAGTGGGCTACGGCGGCAATCCAGGCGCAATCTGCTCCGCCGGACAAGAAAAGACGATCAAGGCGTCCGCCTGAGACTTCGAAAACTTCCTTCAACACTAACGCAATATCCTTCGGCGATCCAGAACTTCGTAGATTACGTTGACCGTCCATGAGACAGAGCTTGGTGAGACCATGTAACACTAAACCGAACTCTGACGAGGCAAGCAATCCTCCAGAGGATTCAACCAGTGCAATCCACTGCCTCAGCGCAGGTGTAAGCTCAGCCGGTGGATCATACAGGAGAAAGAGCTCTCGTATAACCTTTGCGGCAACAGTCGTCGAGAATCCTTCTGTGAGACAGGCACAGATACCAAGACAGTTCAAGCCCTCGGCAGATTCCTGCATACTCCATATGATATGCTTGACCCCGAACCCAAACCAGAGCGCTTTGCCGAATGATGGAAAAGCGCTGATCTTATCAAGGGCTCGATGGAGACGTAATTCGCCATTTGGACCGAGCTTGACGTTGGAAAAGATCGCCCTGGCAGCGTAGATAGTGAAAGCCTCGATGCCAGCCTTTGATAACCTTGATAAAACATCGACGGAAAAAGCGACACTACCGCTGAGGACTTTGGTCCAGTCGACTGTGCCTTGTTGCTGAAACCCAACGGCAGTACTAAGCTGTAGGTCTTGAGAGAGGAGGGGAGCTGACTGGCCCGAGCTCGCGCGAGAAGACGCCATCACATTGCCAGGCGAAATAGAATTGCTGGGGTAATTGGAGTGTAGACGCGCTACTTGAATTATGTTCCGGGGCTAAGAAATTACAGCAATGTGATTGTTTGGAAATGTCAGAAAGCACATTGACGAGATCACAAAGCGGGGGAATGTAATTTAGGCATCAATATTGACATGTATCGATATTATGAGGCGTCCAATTGGATGTTTCAATGTGCAAGTTGGCTGTGTGATATCTCAGTCTGTTTGGCCACTCACTTGAACCTATGCCTGTAGGCTTACGGTGTCAAATAAGTGCCGAGATTTGATTTCAGCAGTTACTCATAGACTGCGAGCACAAAGAACCTAGATACTGATGTTTTCCTATAGTTCATATGAATAAATGCAATGTCTTGAGAGAGTAATGGCTTCATGCAGTCAGAGCTCTCCAGATTCAACCTAGCGTCGATTGATTACTATTTCGGGAATGTATCGGCGATGATTTGCCAACCCCGCCTCCACGTCAGATCTCGGCGATTCCTACTCTCTTCTTCCATGCTGGAGACAAAAGGACACTAGTTGAGCCGCTTCGTTATGCCGGTACCTAAGAACCCATGTACAGAATGCAAAAGTAAGCAAGAGACCCAATAGAAACCCACATGACGAACACATATTGACAATTTTAGGCAAACACCTCAAATGTCCGTCCACCTTAGTCAAGGCAACCTGGAAGCAGAGGGAGAATTGAGCGCGAATTCTAACTCAAGGTCCTAGGTGCCGGTGATGAGGCTGTATGTACACGGTGTCTCAAGAAAGGGCTGGAGTGTGTCCGGTTGGGACGAAATCGGCAGTTCAGAGATGGCTCTTCGGCAAAGTATGATGCCAAGTTCTCAGGATCGCAGAGCTGGGTGAACAGTAGTGCCAAAGAGTGTATGTGCACTGGACACAACACTTGCTCAGAGAAATAGCTAAATGATCAACAGTTCGCCTTCAAACAAGTTCGCGGCGCGCAACACAGAGAATCGCTCTCGCAGATGAGGCGTCGACTTCAACGACAAAGACAGCAAGCCATCCAGCTGTGGATAACAACGGAACATCTAATGCGGCTCTTGACTTCACACTCGGAGGTTCAACATACTTCAATTCGACAGTTTCATCAAGTCTATCCCCTCCCCGTGGCGGACACTCGCAACCTTCAGCACTGCCAACATTCGCAACCCAACCGAGGCAGCATCCACTGGCACTCTCTCAGCGTGGTCCTTCTTGGGGCGGCTTACTTCATGCGTTGGAGCCACCGCACCAGCGAGACTTGCCGCTGGAGGGCGTACAAGAAGCATGCCTCTTACGATACTTTATCGAGGAGTTGTCACATTGGGTGCGTTCGCCATCACTGAGTCGGAATGCTGATACTGACCGTCCAGTTTGATCTAGTTGACCCGCAGCGAAGATACCAATTGGTTGTTCCAGAACGAGCCAGGCGATATCCTCCCCTACTCAACGCCATATTAGCAATGTCAGCACGACACTTATGCCGCGTGGAAAAGTACAAGACAGCCCGAGGAATTGTATATCGCGGGCAACCATTACCGAGTCTCAGCTCACACTCTGCAGTGGAGTATATGCTCAAATGCATGCCCGTCCTTAAAGACTTTCATACCACGGAAGACGGGGAGACCCGAGAACTCATCGTGACAACGGCTGTCATCCTACGTCATTTCGAAGAGCTCGATGACGAAGATGAAGATCCCGCTCTCGGTAGTCGCCCTGACGAGAGTGTCAACTTCCTCGCAATCCTAAACGCTGTTCTTCGGAGTTTGACATCAGATGATCTTATTAACCGCCGAGAACTGCTTATTGCATCTTACTGGGTTGCTTTACGACAAGAAGTTTACTATGCCCTTCGGAAAGGATACCCAGCTCAGATGGTCGAACCACCAGCTGAGTGGTCCGATATATCGCCGGCGAACAGAATAGTCTTTCATACGAGTCAGGTCACAAAGTGGCTGTTTGATGACAAGTCGGAGAGTGGATGGCGTGAGTGCTCTCCTAGCTCTTGTAGGATCTATATGTTAACGGTTCGGCGCGCAGATAAACTCAAAGAACAGGAGGAATATCTTGATCAATATGTGACCGGGCGCTTTGAACCCATTCTTCATCGACCACCAGACCGAGTTCTAGGAGAGGTATTTCCAACGATGTGGTATGCTTCACCCATCGCACTTACGGGTATGCAGCACATGATGATAGCAAAGATGATTCTAACCGCAGAGTCACCTCTCCTCTCGTAAGTTCGACAGTACCTCCTCTCATGCATGTACTAACCTCCCCAGACAAGCCGATGATGTCCGAGCAGCATACCGCAAAGCCGAAGGTGAAGTGCGAAATCTAGTCCTCCAAGTGTGCGGTACTGCTGTCCAACATCCCGATACCCAACCGGGTCTGGTAAATGCCATTCTAGCTATACAGATGTATGGAAGTTACTTCACTGATCCTTGGGAACAAGAGGCACTCAAGAAAACGGTTCAGATGTTCAAGGATTGTCAGGCTTGGCCGTTGCCGAAAGCTTTGAGAGAGCGATATTACAAGTCATAGCGGATTTGGTTGCATTGGCGTGTGTTATGTTATGTTGGTACAACCTCCTCGGAGTTTCGACCTATTATCTTACACAGTTTTTTCTTTGCGTCTGACACATTGGATCCTCTTTGCAACGCCCCCACAGGTGAAGGGGTGCATCCAGCTTATATGCAGACAACTCGCAGGCTTATTCTTCCATCAGCGACATACCCCATCTGGGAGCAGCCATTACGGTCACAGGCCAATAGACTTACATTGAATCATGGAGCAAATCATGTTTCCTTATTCCACTTGTGTATAATCTCAGTTGCCGATTATTGAATGTCTGTGTCAGTGCTGTGATGGAGATTTGTTCCGACTTCTACGTTGAGGCCAGAGAACCAGATACGGTGATGGGGTGCTCGCCGGATCCTACCGAATCAAGCTAGCCTCAAGCAACTGTTTGCCCAATAAAGCAGCTACTGCCGCAACATCTCCTGATATAGCAGCCCCGACGAGAAGTTTCGGCGACATCTGCTTAGATAGGTAACCATTTATTTGCGTTTGAGGATGATCATGTCTGTCGAGACAAGATATTCGGAGATAGTTCGCAAGATGATCAAACGTTGTTATACAGATTATATGAAGAAGAGAGACAGAGAAATATAAACAGGTCTGTTTCTTCTTCCCTCTCTCGAGTTTCAATACCCTCATCCTTATTCAACTCAGCCCAAGAGAAAAGTCCTGCAGTTACCGCTTCCATTTCCATACCATACATCATGCCTCAAACCTTGAACATTGCGGTTGTTGGCCTCGGTCGCATGGTAAGAATTATTTCCTCCCTTTAAAATACTTTTACTGACCAGAACCAGGGCAAGCGACACGTGCATACTCTCTTGTATAGGGTACCCCGTGCTCGAGTCGTCGCAGTATGCAGCTCAATGGAGCACGAAGTCAAGTGGGCCAAGGAGAACGAAGAGTACAAAGAGTTCAACATCTCTGTCTACGATAGCTATGATGAGATGCTCAACCATCCTGGCCTTCAAGCTGTGTGGGTTTCTACCAGTACCGATGTGCACTCCAGCCAGTCTCTCAATGCCATTGATAAGGGACTGCACGTCCTTTGTGAGAAGCCTTTGAGCACTGACATGGCTGAGGTATGTCTCCCTAATATTTATCTAGCGAGATGTTGTTGACCATATCGGTAGGCTCAAACTGTCGTTGATGCAGCAAAGAAGAGCCCCCATCTCAAAGTCATGGCCGGCTTCTCTCGTCGATTTGACGCTTCTTACCGGGACGCTGCAGCCAAGATCTATAACGACAAGGCCATCGGAGAGCCATTCATGGTTCGCTCCAATACCTATGATCTCCTCGACGAAACCGGGTTTTTCGTTCGCTACGCCTCTCGCAACGGCGGCATCTTTGTTGACTGCGCCATTCACGACATTGACCTGTCAATCTGGTATCTCGGCAACCCAATCCCCAAAGCATGCTGGGCAACCGGAACTCTCCAACACCACCCTGAACTCAAAGATCTCAACGACGTTGACAATGCAGTCGGTGTAGTCGAGTTCTGGGGCGGCAAGATCGCTTACTTCTACTGTTCCCGAACTCAAGCCCACGGCCATGACGTCTGTACTGAAATCGCCGGAAAGACTGGCAAGATCTCAGTCAATATTGTTCCCAAGGCTAATAATGTTGTTCTGGCGGATAAGCTTGGTATTCGGCATGAGGTTCAGCCTGAGTATTGGCAGCGATTTGAAGATGCGTTTGCGCTGGAGGCTAATGAGTTTACGGATGCGGTGTTGAAGGATAAGCCGGTTCCTTTGCCTATCGAGGGAGGGATGCAGGTTATGAATATTGGTCGGGCGCTTCAGCATGCGCTGTTGAGTGGGGACTTGGTCAGGTTTGATGAGAAGGGCAATTGGGAGTAACAGAACTCAGCATAAAATCATACAGGCTGACTCTTAGCTATGAGATTATTTCGATGGTTAATAGTTGAATAAAAGTCTTTGGCCATGATATGATATGAAATGCATGATAAGCTACTGCATCGAAGCATGTGATTTGATGCTATTCCCAGCCACTTTTATGCACAAATGCACCAGGTCGCATGATGCACTCTCCCTCCACCAATCAAAAACTAGACATATCTCCACCCACAAGCATGAATTACCCACCCGAAAATTAAACGCGCTTCTTATCTCTCTCATCAACCTCAAATCTTCACTCTCACCTTCACCTTCACTCTCTCCCTTAAACGCCACTCACTCACTCATCATGGGCATCTTCCGCTTGGCCAGAAAAACAGTCTTCGCCGGCTTGTTGGGCACCTCCACAGCCGCCGCGTACCTCGCATCTCGAAACCCCGTCATCTCCCCGCTCCCCGCCAACGACCCCATCTGGTCGTCTCGACTCTTTAGGAGGGCTAATCCGAATGGTAACCCTGCTGCCCAGGATGTCGTCATCAAGCGCATCCCCTTTGACAAGATTCGTCCGGAGTTGCTGCAGAATAACAATGAATTGACGCTTGAGTTTTGTCGTGGCGTTTGGAGCGGTTGGGGTAAGTAACCTTTTCTCAGTGAATTTGAGTTATCGCTCACCGATTCAGGCTTCGCTATTCAGCGACGATATGCGCAATTGAAGTATCGAGGTCCCGAGACAGAGCATCAGCTCTGGGATCCTGAGCAGCTCGCTACAGCAACCTACGACAAGGGCGCCGTTATCACTGATCATTTCGAAGTCGTTGAGAAGACTCCTACGTCCATCACCGTGCGCTGCGGCGACTCACCGCGCAACCAGCCCCTGCGCCCATCTGACGGTCTTTTCCAGATCAGCGCTACTATCGACAAGGCGCATGAGGAGGTTGAGCTGCGCCTCAAGAGCGTTTTTTTCTCCAGCGAGGGCAAGGTTGCGGGTAACAAGGGCCCTATGCCTCCGTTCATTGAGGAGCTGCATCAGTGGTATGCGAGGATCTGGGCTGAGACTGCGTCTTGGAAGCTTCTTAAGTGATGGGAGGATTATGAGTTATGATATACCATGTAGATCGTGGGCAGCTGCTGCACTGACGAAATGAACGACCATGTCTGAAATGCAAGATCTCTTTTCTCTATTTTGCTGGTTCGGGCATTTTTGAGCTTGAAAGGGGTGATCTGATCGATACAAGGTTGTAGAAATCTAGCAGTTTATGTGAAGATGACATTCGTCTTCAGAAAGGCACATCAGTCACGACATTCGTTGAGGGTTTTCGTCATACGATGAGCCCCGCTCATTTCACTGTGCCATTTCGTGGAGTCGAGGACTTGGCAACGTTCGACAATAGAGTCAAATGTTAGAAATGTGAGTGCATAGTGATTCATCAACTGGTGGACATTCGATAGAGGCTTGCGAAAATAAACCGACAAGTGTATACGAGTACTAGGACAATAAGCGCGCACTGTCATGTACCGCCACATTCGCACGAATTGCCATGTGCCAACACAGCTACGCACTGTCTTAGTCATCAGAACCCGAGTTGAGTTTTTGCGACCTGGCGTCTTGCTCGAGAATCTTCGCTGACATATCACACCGATTAAACTTCACCTCCCGTCCATTTAATACTTCAATCCTGCACTGCAAACCCGTTTTTAAACCTTCTCTTCTATTCTCTATCCCCGATTGATCATCGCCAGTAACACCGCCAAAATGCCTCTCATCGACGCCAACACTCCACCTACCTCCACTGACACTCACTACGTCGTCTACTTTGCCTCAGGCGAGCCCTCATGGTGTCCCGACTGCCGTGATGCCCTCCCCGCGCTAAAGGCTGTCTTTGGCGGGGCTTCTGATCCTACCGCTTACATCGTCCGCGTGGGTTCGCGTGATGAGTGGAGAGCTACGCCCAAGAACAAGTATCGCCTTCCGCCTTATAACATCAATGGCGTTCCTACTGTCGTGAAGTACAAAGATGTAAGTTGATGAACTGGGGTTAGTTTGGATGTGAATTAATGGTATTTTAGGGCAAGGAGGTTGGACGATTGGGGGATAAGGAGAGTCAGGTTGAGTCATCTCTTCGCAAGCTTGTGAGCCAGTAAAGGCTCTTGTCAATGATGAAGGCCATTGGCTGCGACTGAACTGAGAGAGCTATTTACTGTCTAGGACTGGTTCTTGTCACTCAATATCGGGGTAGCTTGTTCAGTGTCTACCAAGCTCATATTCTCAAAATGGATCGACCAACGGGATAGATCTACATCAATCGGGAGCTAAAAATAGAAATAAAAAACGATAGACGCCTTCTCTGACACTTTTGAATGATTCATAAATGGTTTGACGTCTTCACTGTCCTCGTGTGTTTATATGATATTGTGTATTGTTGCTCGCAAACCCTCTTCCTTCCCCAGTATCATTCGATTCCACGCTACTTTCTTTCTAGACCGATGCTGCAAGTCGGGCAAAATGCAATTAATCGATACCTAGATTGTATTTATTTATCTCAGCCAAGCCCTGCAGAATTCACTACATAATCAGAACGTGGGTTCTGGGTGGATTTGTAGCTATACCTGTTGGACTTGAACCTGTGCTACTATGATCAGCTAGCTCAAGATAAAGAATTGTCATTGCAATTACCCTGTAAAATTGTAATGCAATAATCTTGGTATCAATCATATTGCTTTAAAGCGCATCAATGCATGAGGCTATTGAATCCGATACCGGATCATGATGAATCAGATACGGATTAGGTGATCAGCCATGATACTTCCATAATCAGAATGGGAGTCACACTCAACACTTTGACTCTTCATAAATACCGCCAACTTACCGCCTCATCTCATGAAATACTTAGACGCAAGTTCAAGACCTTGCAAAATGGCAAATACCGGACTCCAAGCCAAGCTTCGCGCCCTTCCTGTTCTAGAAGGAGCTTCGCATCCCAAATCAGAATTCTCTTCATTCCCCTCAACCCCTCATCTCGCATTCGAGAAATGGCTCGACGAGGCTATATCCTCCAACGTCCCCGAACCCCATGCCATGACCATTTCAACAGTCGATTCCCAAGGCTGTCCCGATGCGCGCGTCCTAATCCTCAAAAACATCGACCAACGCGGCTGGCACTTCGCCATCAAAGCAACCAGCCCCAAAGGTCTTCAAATCTCAACCAACAACAACGTCGCACTGACTTTCTACTGGCCCAAAATCGGACGCCAGATTCGCTTACGGGGAAAAGCAAATGCCCTCCCGAGAAGTGAGTGTGAGCAGGATTGGACGGCAAGATCGGCCATGGCCAAGATCACTGCCAAGGTGTCGAGGCAGAGCGAACCACTTAATGACCCGCATGAGCTGGAGGCCAAGATGGCGGAAGCCGTGAAAAGTCATGAGATTGAGGGACAGGAGTTGAGTTCTGAGGGATGGGTTGTTTATGCTGTTGCGCCAGAGACGGTTGAGTTCTGGCAGGCTTCTAGTGATCGGTTGCATCAGCGATTGCAGTACACTTTGGATCCTGCCCAGAACACCTGGAGCAAAACAGCTCTTTGGCCGTGAATTCTTACACTGCACCAATCTCTATCTTGGAGGATTTGTGTATACGTGCATATACGCCGGGTATAACGCGATTTGGTCTCCCTTATGCTACTAGCGGGCTTACGCGTCCTCGATATCGCCCAGAGTCTAGACCCAAGCCTCACTAATAAACAACTCATATAAAAACACATACAACCTTCGGATCTTGACGTGCCGTTCGTGAAGTCATCGGAGGGATGAAAAAGACGCGAATGCGAAAAAGGGAGGTCGGTAGTTTCGGCCGAACGGGGCTGTGCAGTGCCTGATCGCCAATTGTCAATCACGGCATTGCCCGCTGGGCTGTGTTTTTGTAATTTGGCAATATAACAACATTTAAAATTCCATCAGAAAAATATTTTCTCGCAGAAAGTCAATCTGCTGAGGATCAGTTAGGGAGATACGGAGTACATGACTTTGTATCAGACGATTTCTTGTCAGTGTCTCGCCAAGTTACATGTTGCACATCAATCACCGCATTTCACATAGTATTCGGAACTCGGCTCTTGTATGCAGGTACCTTGATAGAAACTTGGCGCTTGGCTACGAGATATTTGCTTGCCCTGCCCGGTTTAATATGTCTTGTCGCCAAGGGTATTCGGCACGTTTTATACGAGAGGTTATTAGATGGGAACGCTCGGCATGAGTCACCCCCCACAGACGATAACACATGCTTTTTGTCCCTTGGCTGTGTTAGTTTGGAAAAGATTTTCGTTTATCATTTAGTTAGGGCGTGTGTCATTTCTTGGAGTCTAATCAGGAGAGAGTTTACAAGTTCATGATTTGTATATATCGCTGATCCCCCCCATCCTACATAGAACTTTACTTTTCTTCTACTTTACTCACAGTAAATTATTCAGTTCAATTCGATGAAAGACTCTTTTGTTGCAGTTTACTTACCTTTCGCAAATCTGGAGAACTCGCTGGAATTTCTCCTCTTCAGAGGAATCGCCAAGTCTGAAGCAGCAGACTTTGATCCACCTTAAGTTTTGTACGAGCCAGCACTGCCTTTACTACGAAATCTGGTGAACTGACTGTTCAGATTTGGTGTAGAACCCCCAAAACGAATGATCCGTCAACAAATGTCAACACAATGGCCCGCCGCGACACCAACATCCTCGGCCGTCTTAGCCTACGCAACGGCAAATCCCGCGTGCGAACCGCGACATGGCAACTAAACCCAGAACGGGCAACCAAGAGCACACCCGAAGATATCCTTCGCTGGATTGCGTCCATGACTCCTGACACGGCGCTTGCGCATTTGGTCTCGAGCAGCGATGGTATTTCTGAGGCTGAAGCTACGGCGCGACGACGCGTTCAGGGTCAGAATGTTGTCTCGTCGCGAAAGCCGCAGTCTTGGTTTATGTTATTGCTGATTGTCATTCCGAATCCGTTTAATATTCTGTTGATGTTTTTGGCGATTCTTAATGTTGCGATGCCGGATCCTAGTTGGGTGAGTTCTGTTGGAAGAGAGGGTTTGTCATGGGGCTAATAAAGTGATAGGAAGGTTTTGCTGTTCTCATGGTCATGATTGTTATTTCCGTCGCTGTACGCTTCTGGCAAGAGTTCCAAAGCGGTGTTGCCATTTTTCGTCTTCAATCCGCCATCATTCCCAAGATTCGAGTCCGTCGACCCGCAACCTACACCGACGAGCTTCAACTCTCCTGGACTGAGGGCACAGTCCTCGAGACTGACCTCGTCCCTGGAGATATAGTCATTCTTGTTCCTGGTGCTATTGTTCCAGCTGATTGTCTGATTCTTGAGTCTTCATACTTGAGGATCAGTCAGTCTGCTTGGACGGGTGAGAGTGAACCTGTTGGTAAGGATGCGGGACCTCACGATGCGAAGGAGGCTTTCTCGATCTTTGACTTTAGTAATGTTGCACTTATGGGGACGAATATTGTGAGCGGTCATGGTGTTGGACTAGTTGTTCGGACTGGTGATGGTAAGTTCCGCTGGCATCCTTCAGTCCGAGACTGGGATTGACTGACATTGTTAGATGCGATGATTGCGACCATGGTTAAGGAGGTTGAGAAGAAGCGACAACCCAATGCCTTCCAAAAGGGCATTCTCAATGTTACTTGGATGCTCATCGGCTTCATGGTCGTCATGGTTCCCATCGTAAGCAACTCTCGAACCAAATCGCGTGACTCCAACTGACCATCTTCAGGTTCTCTGCATCTCCGGCAAAGTCACTGGCGACTGGAAGAACGCGGCGCTTTTCAGTATCAGCGTCGCGGTCGGTCTCGTTCCCGAAATGCTTCCCGCCATCGTCAACGCCAATCTCGCACGAGCCGCCCATCAGCTTTCCAAGAAACAAGCAATCGTCAAGCGTCTCGACTCAGTTCAGAACCTCGGCGCCATGACAGTCTTGTGCAGCGACAAGGTATGCATTTCGCTTCAGTGACTTAACCACGTACTAATGACGAGGCAGACTGGAACCTTGACCAAGGACGAACTCTCAGTGCACAAGTACTCCAACGCCGAGGGCGAAGACATCCTCAACATCATGGAACTCGCAAAAGTCGACTCTCAAATCCAAGGTAACAGCGGCAACAACATGGACAGGGCTATTCTGCACTATCATCTCCCGAACGGCGACGAAGTCGGTGTAGCGCACTACGAGCAAGTCCGCGTCATCCCTTTTGACTTTGAACGTCGTCGCTCCGGCTGTATCGTCCGCGGCATAACGGGCCAATACCTCCTCATCGTGAAGGGCGCATTCGACGAAGTCCTCACTCGGTGTTCGTCTATGCGCTCAGCTGGGAAGAGCGAGTATCTTAGCACTGAGATGCAGGCTCGGTGGAGACAACTCGCTATGCAGAAGAATATGGAGGGATATCGTGTTCTGCTCGTTGCGTCGCGGATTCTTGGAAAGTCTTATGTCAATGAGCTTGATATGCTTGAAACGAACATGACGCTTGAGGGAATGATTAGTTTCTCTGATCCTCCCAAGGACGACGCCAAAGACGCTATCGCAAGTCTTACTGAGCTCGGTGTTCAAGTCAAGGTCTTGACCGGTGACTCCCTCCCCGTCGCTCTCAACATCTGCCGTTCCCTCGAACTCCTCCAGCACTCCGAAGCAATGGACGACGACGCAGAAGCCATATCCGGCCCTGAACTAGCCCTCCTCGAAGACTCCGACGAATTCGACCTCGCCGTTGAACGATGCAGTGTCTTTGCCAAAGTAACGCCCAAGCAGAAAAGTCTTATTGTTCTCGCTCTTCAAAAAGCCGGTAACTGCGTTGGCATGCTCGGCGACGGGATCAACGACTGTGGCGCGCTTCGAGATGCAGATGTTGGAATCTCTGTTGACTCTGGAGCGGGTGTAGCAAAGGACTGTGCGGATTTGATACTGACGGAGAAGGGGCTTTCGATTATTGTGCGGAGTGTGATTTTGGGAAGGATTACGCATGGTAATACTATAAAGTATATCAAGATGGTCGCTTCGTCCAACTTTGGTAATGTCTTTAGTATTCTGGCTGCTAGTGCTTGGCTCCCTTATACGCCGGTAAGTCGCTTATCATACCTTGCAGGGAGTATGCTAACTAGGGTATAGATGACTAGCATTCAACTTCTCGCTCAGAACTTGCTCTACGATATCAGTCAGATCGCCATTCCTTGGGATCGCGTTGATGAAGAGTACTTGACTCGACCACGACAATGGAACGCAAAGGGTATGTTTCTTGTTTTTCCGTATGGACATGTCTAACAAGTAGCAGATATCCTTAAGTTCATCGTAGTCCTCGGTCCTACAAGCTCAGTCATCGACATGTGCACCTTTTCTCTCAACTGGTTCTACTATGGTATTCGAACTACCTCCGATAACATCAAGCTCGCGCAAACACATTGGTTCCTTGAAGGGTAAGCTCCTCTCAACCCTTTTCTTTTCTACATCGCTAACACTGTGACAGTCTTCTCACCCAGACCCTGATCGTCCACTTACTCCGCACCGCCAAGGTTCCTTTCATCCAGAGCCGTGCAGCACCGATCCTTGTCTTCTCCACAGCGTCGATCATGGCAATTGGTTTTGTGCTACCCTGGATCCCGGCTTTTAGGCCTGCGTTCAGCTTTGCTCAGCCAGCACCTACCTTTGTTGGATTCTTGGCTGCTGAGCTGTTGCTTTATACCGTTGAGGTGCAGATTGTCAAGATGATCTACATGAAGATCTTTGGTACGTGGCTGTGAACAGATCACCAAAGCACAGAACAGGAGTTGGATGACATGCGACTTCTGGTGGAATGATGGGGGGATAGGGTTTTTTATCGGTTTGCCCGGTTTTCCCTATCTTGTAGTAGAGGTATCTCTTTAGTCTTTTAATCTATATAGCTCTTTTATTCTTCTAGTATATTTCCCATTACTTCTCATCTTTGCTCTGTTTGCTGTGTATAACTCTTATGGACATGGATACCTTGTTTGTCGACGTTCTCCCCTGAGCTCGAGTTTGTGGAGGCTGCGTGGCCTACAGCCGAGTCACCCGTTATCCGGTTGGTCAACTCAACCTCATCATCATGGTCTCCAAGCCTAAGCTTATCGCTTCCGCCAAAATACTTAGACCCTCCATACGTGAACAAAGGCCCCATTGAGTTCGACGTAGCGCTCTTCCACTGCTTGGACCCATTCCCTGTTCCTTTTGCATCTTGGCTGCCGAACGTTGAAGAGATTTTGTCCCGAACTATATGTCGCAACGGTGCAAGGTGCGGAAGACATGCGGATACAATTGCGATACACGGTTCGAGGTCGGACCAGATGAAGACGGGCCCCATGGCTCTCGTGACGTCCTCGGTCTTAGAAAGCTCGGTGAGGAAGTGGATGCGTACGGCGCTAGCAGCGCAGACGCTATGGTCCATAGTTAGTTAAGAGGTATTCGCAGCCAAACATGAGTAACTTACAAACCACCTAGCATAAGAATGCCAGCAATGCCGATCCTCTTCCTCAGTGACATTTGTAGCCGAAAGATATGCGGTATAGGGATAAGCAGGATATAAAAGTCGTTGATCATGTTGATGATACCAAGGGCGAGAAAGAACGTATTGATGTCAATGCAGGTCCCCTCTGTGCCCGCGAACTGAGTCCAAAAATGGTTCAATGGTCTACAGACGTTACCCATGGTGACCCAGACCACTATGGGATACGATATGGAAAGAAAGTACCCGAACTTCATGGAAAGGGGGAAGAGACGCTCCGTGGAGAGGAAAATGCGGCTGTAGAAGAGGAGGATCGAGATCTTGATGACGGCACAGGATGCAGAGTACAAAAATGTGTATCCGAAAAGTATCTGCGATAATTAGTTGCAGGGGAAGCTAGATCGAAGGGGAGACGAATTCACCTTGTAGATTTGTTGCAGGTTGCTCAGGTCGACGGCCCATATATGCTTACCTGCACCGTAATGGCCACCTGAGAACTGTTAGTACGAACATGAAGCGGATCTTCGTGATACTAGCTTACCTGCTATGGCTAAGCCTGCAGTCCCTCCCACCAGCGCCTTGTCCATTGTCAACCACTCGAACTTTGGATTTGGTGTTGAATCAGCATTACCATAGAGACAATGATAACCCAGTCATCCCAGTGTATCTTGGTCTGCTGGATATTTCTAGCGGTAAATCGAAGTGCGATGGCGATCAGGGCGAGTAATAATACACTGATTATAGCGGCTCTGTCGGAGGCTGCAGTGTTGGCAGTGAGGTCGACGTCAGGGGGTGGAGGGCCGGCGAAAGCGATGATTCGAGGGTCGATCGCGGAATCCATTGTTGACCAGTGTCTCGAGGGATTCTGAGGACGCAAACACCCAGGGATTCAATCCGTGGATAGACCTAAAGAATGGAAGGAGAATTATAAAAACAAAATAAAAAGCATGGCCATGTCCCAGTCTGAGACAGCTGTTGGCAGGAACATATTTACGGATCAAGTTTGATGCTTATGCTTAAGGACAAAGTAGGCAATGCCGAGGGACTTCCGAGATGCGCAGCCGACAAACCAACATACTGTTGTTGCTGGGTGTCATTTGCTTGCATGAGGAGATTTCAGGTTCCTTTGCACATCTGCTACCAACTTTACGTTGCATCGAATCACAACCGCACCAACCAAATAATCTTCCGGGCATTTCCGCCTTGTTCCCACAGGCGTGTGTCGGACCGTGTTCCGCTGCCCAATCGGTTTCACGCAGGGGACCAGGGTTCGCCATTTCTGGATTCTGTTCCTGGAGGGTGTTGTCCGTCTTGGCCTGTCAGTTGGTTCACAAACACAACTGATTACTGACATAAGGTAGCATTGCCAAGCTGGTGACGCGTTTCTTTCACATCTTATGATATGGCACTATTGGGTATTGCGCTGAATGTATTATAAAAGTAGGGTAATATTTGCAAGCATCAACATTACTTTCATGAATCATGACTATGTGTTTTATATGGACGCCATACTCGCTCAGCTCTCTTGTATCGTTGTTTCTGGTTTATAAAAAGGGAATGGTATGACAGTATCTAATGTATCGGCTCCTCGGAAGTTCTGCCTAATTGAGCAACTCATTCTGGGGGGTCAGTCAACTGTCAAGGGCCAACAGTCAAGGGTCGGCCAACAGTATCAAATGCCTGTCTATCGTAGTCAATGTAACATAAGAACACACAGCCGTGCTAATATCTTCAGTGCCCCAGATTTTTCCCAATTCTCAACTTCTTTAGGCATTGTTCATCTTCCAAGTTTGAACCATATCACCTCTACTAACATGTCGTCCACTTTGAGCGATGTCCCTGAGCTGACAGCCATTGAGCGTGTTGGGCCAAGAGGCTATCTTCGCTATGTTTTCCCAATGCGGTTATCAGATAATACCTCTCCTGACAGGGCCATGGAGGTTCTTAAAGGGGGGTATAAATCTGCTTGCCACAGAATTGGCTCTATGGCTTCAGAGGCAGTACCCGATCTCGAAGAAAAGCAGGCGAATGTACTGAAGCTGCAGAAATTGCCCGAGGATTTAATCGGGCACATGACTTTCAAAGACTTACGAGACTCGGAGAAGTATGAATGGACTTACGAAGACCTCAAAAAGAAGCACTTCCCCATCTCAGCATTCGATGCCGACCTCCTTATGCCCGGCCCTCTATGGCCTCAACCAGGGAAACCTGTGCACATTTCTCTAGCACAAGCCAACTTCATCCGTGGCGGCGTGATAATCGGATGGTGTGTTTTTCACATGGTTGGCGATGCAACTACCTATCTCACTTGGACCAAGATCTGGGCAGAAGAGTGTCGCCGCATCCAGGGACTTGAGATTTCAAGTCCAGTTGTTATTGATGAGGCCATGCTTGCCGACAGGTCGCTTGTCACTAGACCTTCTGGCCGCAACAAAGGACGTCCCGAGGATCACCCGGAGTATACTATTCTACCGTTTACGCCAACGGGTGCATCTCCCGCTATGCTGAGCACGACATTCCGAGGGCAGGTGTTTTATTTTTCTCCATCGGCGCTTGCGTTTCTCAAAGCTGAAGCATCGCCTGATCGTCTGACTAGGCCAACAGACCAGCGATGGATCTCGACCAACGATGCCTTTTCAGCTCTCATGTGGCGTACTGCAGTGGCCGTTCAAGCACCTATCGAGAGCCTAGAAGATGGCGAGAATCCACACTCTGTGTTCAACATTGCCGTGGATGGTCGAAAACGTACCGACCCTCCAGTCCACCCCCAGACTCTAGGCTGCTTTCTTCAGTACATTTCTGTCTCAGCGCCGATTCGAGAAATCTTGACGACTTTGAGCCTGGCAGACCTGGCGGTACTTATACGCAAGGAGGTGAATCTGCGCCTAAACGATCAATTCACCGATGATGTTGTGACACTTATCGATCAGTTGGAAGATGTGACGAGGCTAGTTCCAACGGCCTTCTTGGACGTGCTGGGAAAATCATCTGTACAGACATCATGGGCTGAGTTTGACCTTGCAACTGTGGAATGGGGGCCAGTATTGGGAGATAGGATTGAGGCGATTCGGTGTCCTAATACGGGGATTTTGCCTGGCTGCCACGTTGTTCTGCCGACTTTGTCAGATGGCGGTATTGAGGTAGTATTTGGCACCGAGGGAGGTCTGTTGGAAAAGGTCGTTGATGATCCACTATGGATGAGGTTTGCTGTACCAAGATAGTCGTGATGTTCTGAGCAAGTGCCCGACTTCCGCGCTCATTTGCCGCTCAGTTCCGCGGAACAGGAGCCAATCGGATGCGTCCAACTGCCGAACTTCGATCGGCGGCTCAAATGACCAAGATAAACAGAGTCAGAAAACTGGACATCTGGACTAGACTTCATCACAAGAATTGAAGGACAAGTAGATTAAGTAGTATTCAAAAGATAGTTACTACATAGTCTACAGTCGTTGAATAGATATCCCAGGTCACGTCTATCGATCTATGACCAGATTCTATCCAATGGCACATGAGGAAACCAGAGACTAACCAATCATAGGCCATACAATTGAAGTGCCGAGGAGCAAATCACACTATTCCCAACAAGGAAAGGCTTCCTCGGAGCTCATCAACACTCGCATCTGGGGTAAATCCGGGGCATCCTACTATCAATCATATCTTGATACAAATACTCACCCTCTACTCCTCAAGCATCCCTACCTCATCCTCCAATATCTCCCCCTGTCAAAATCTTGCAATCATGGCTCTCACAGAACTCTTGATCTCTCCCTGGGCACCTCTCGCCCTCGCCGTTGCTCTCGTAGCATGGTACATCCTCCCATGGATCAGCAACTCCAACCTCCGCGGCATTCCCGCTCCCTTCCCAGCACAGTTCTCGAACCTCTGGTTACTATCTACATGTCGTCGTGGAAAGCGATATGAGATTGTTGATCAAGTGCATAAGAAGCTGGGTGTTTTGGTTCGCATTGCGCCGAACCATGTTAGTGTTGCTGATGTGGATGCTATCAACACTATCTACGGCCACGGAAATGGTTTCCTAAAGGCGTGAGTTTAATCTGGTATTATGATATAAGGGGCACAGAGCTAACGAATTAGTGACTTTTATGATACCTTTGTCTCTATTCGTCGGGGTCTCTTCAACACTCGCGACAGAGCTGAGCACTCTCGCAAGAGAAAGATCGTGTCGCATACTTTTGCGCCCAAGTCTGTCTTAGAGTTTGAGCCCTATATCCGACAGAATCTCGATATATTTATCAACCAGTGGGATCGCATTGCTAGCAACAAGGAAGCTGATGGCTATGGAAGCGTTGACTGCCTCAACTGGTGTAAGTGCATATTAACCTAACTCCTGGATCATACTGACATTCTGTAGTCAACTTTCTTGCTTTCGACATCATCGCTGATCTCGCGTTTGGCAAGCCCTTCGGTAAGTCCAAACAAGAAGATCACACTAGGATGAAACTGACACTACCAGGCATGCTCTCAACTGGTGCCGACATCGCTGAAGTCAAAGTCTCCCCCACTAGTCCCACCATCTACGCACCAGCCGTCGAGATCATGAACCGCCGCGGCGAAGTCTCCGCCACCCTCGGCTGCCTCCCCCAACTCAAGCCCTACGCCAAGTATCTCCCCGACCCCTTCTTCAGCCAAGGTCTCCAAGCCGTCGAGAACCTCGCCGGCATCGCCATCGCCCGCGTCAGCGAGCGTCTCGAGCGCGGCGGCGATTCCACCCGCAAGGATCTCCTCGCTCGTCTCATGCAGGGCCGCGATGAGAAGGGCGAACCTCTTGGTCGTGATGAACTCACCGCTGAAGCACTTACCCAACTCATCGCTGGGAGTGATACTACTTCTAACTCTTCTTGTGCGCTGCTGTATCATGTTGTTAGAACGCCGGGGGTTATGCAGAAGCTTTTTGAGGAGATTTCTGCTGTCGTTCCTGAGGACGTTGCTATTCCGGACTATGAATCTGTTAAGCATCTTCCCTACCTTGGCCACTGCATCAACGAGACACTGCGCATTCACTCCCCCTCTGGTATCGGTCTGCCCCGCGAGATTCCCCCCCACCACAAGGGCGTTACACTCCACGGACGATACTTTGGCCCGGGCACTGTTCTCAGCGTTCCTACCTATACGATCCACCATTCTACTGAAATCTGGGGCGCTGACGCTGATGAGTTCAAGCCTGAGCGTTGGGAGAACTTGACTGATAAGCAGAAGAATGCTTTCATCCCCTTTAGTTACGGACCTAGATCTTGTGTTGGAAGGAACTTGGCTGAGATGCAGATGAGACTTATTGCTGCTACTTGGATTAAGCGATATGATGTTCGTTTGAGACAGGATGTTATGGAGACAAGAGAGGGATTCTTGAGAAAGCCTATGGGTCTGGACGTTGGATTGGCGCGACGATGAGGGATCGGAAAAGGAGGAAATTGCATGTAAAATAGAGGCGTAGCGGATCGAAATGACATTCATGACTTTCTACATAAGTGTCCCATCTATCTGTGAATTGAACTAAACCTCCAGTCGTTTGCCCTGAGAAACATCATGGCATAGCCTCGTTGCCTATCGGTCTGATAAGTAGCCATATCACCTTTCTCACACTCTCCTCTTCCTTATCATCCTTTCGTCTATCCTTATCGACCTTCCTCATCTCCTTCTCATACTCTCTCTCACACTTCTCCCTCTCCCTATCCAATTTCTTCAACTCCCTCTCCAACTTGCGAGGCTCATCTGCATGCTTCCTATGAACCTTTGCAAAGTCCTCTTCTATCTTCCGCATCTCCTTGTCATAGTCCTCCCGTGCCTTTCTTGAATCCTCAGTCCAATCTTCATGCGCCTTGGCTCTATCTTTGGTCATTTTCTTCTCCTCCTTCTTTCGCTGCCGTTCACTTGTCGAAGCATGCATTTTACTTACAAAGTTATCCGGTACATGTAGTTCAGGTAAGGGTGTAAGGTCGAGTGGTGCAATCCACGGCTCAAGGGCTTGAAGTCTGCGTTGCTGTACCGTAACCGGAGACCGAGCCGAAACATCTTCCAATGGCCCAAGAATCATGCTGTTCTTCTGGATCTTCCCCTCCTCATTGAGAATGGGCATCCGAGCATAACGAGCAACGACATCTAGCTTGGCAAACTCTGCTTTGAGACCTCTAGGCATGAAGAGTTCTTTATTCGCCGTGCTGAGGCAAATCTCACTTCGAGATTTACTTATGGCGTATGTCGAAAGAGTAGCTGCCGCATTAACCGAGTTACCTACGATTTGTGCGGTGTGCAGTGGTATCATTGATACAATACTGCCGGCCAATCCTAGTATCTGGACTGGCGGGCTTGCGACGGTAGCACGGTTGAGGTCATCGAGAAATCTGAGGAAGACTTCCCGAGGGAGATGGTATTGGTCTTCGAGGATAGGTGGAAAGGCTCGTAGGAAGGGAGAGCCGAGTTTGGAGCTTGTTGCGGGAATAGCAATGGGCTTCTCTGATGATTGAAGTGTAGGTTGCTCAGGTGTTTGGATAGGTAGAGTACGAGGTTGGCTCGCCCCTGAGAATGTTGGTGCTGAAGTTGTTGCACCAAGGCTGGAGTATGGCGGAGGCGCATCAGGATAAGAGTAGCTGCGAGTATCCATCTTTGAAACCATTTTGTTAGCGACAAGAATGATGGTGTTTAATGATACCGATCAGTAGTGACTGCTGAAGTGCGAGCGTTTATATATTAAGCCAGTCTACCTATATCTTCTCATAGCTGGGTGAGAGCTAAACCGGAATCAGTTAGTCATTCGAGCAGGAGGCCTGGAGCATAAGCTTTAGCAAATAGCGACATCAGATTGGCTTGCGCCTCACCAGGAACTCCATCCGAGATTCCCTTTATGTATTAGGGAGATAGCATCATATCTCAAAAAGGCCATCTCGGCACTTTCGGCAGCTGATCATCGGCAGCGTCGTCGATCCAAGTTGATAAGCGATAAAATAGCAACAACTACGAGTGGCTGTGAAGCTTCGGCATACCCACCTTGGTATTCCCTGCAAAATGAGGCTAGTACATATCGGGTAGGATAGCGCGAGGTACGGACTAGAGCAAACAAGCATGATAAAGTAACTTGTATTAGGCCGAGGAAATAATCTAGCTCTCAATGATTACTCTGACTCCATTACTTCCACTCTCCGTCATCGGAATGAACATGTCATGGTCATAGCGAACATCCTTCTCCGTCGTTTCGTACAGACGCATGCAGGGCATCACTCTCAAGACCAGAGCTGCAAGAGAGAGGTACAGCTCGCATAATGCAAGACTGAGAATAGTTAGCAAAGTTTTAACGGGTAAAAGTGTGTCTTACTTTTTACCAAGACATCCACGACTGCCCTTTGAAAATGCAATCATAGGCTTCTCCAGATCCTTTCTGAGCTTGTTGTCCTCATCGATCCATCGTTCGGGAGCGAAGGTATACGAGTCTGGGAAGACAGACTCATCGTGGTGTGCAATAGCCGCTGACATGCCAATTGCATAACCTCGAGGCAGCACCAAAGTCGTCGGCTTCTTGTTGAATTCTCCCTTGTAAACGAGGTCTTCTGTTGTCGGCACTCGAGCTGTGCGACTAGAAACTCCGTATGATAGACGTAGACCCTCATTGATCACAGCTCCAAGATATGGAAGCTGCTCTAGTGTCGTCCATGAAGGTAAGTGGCATGGATCGTCAACAACTTGCTTCAGTTCATCTTGTAACTTCTTCAAAGTTTCAGGCTGCGATAAGAGGAAAAATGTTATCACAGCCAAAGCCCAGCTCGTCGTCTCAGTCCCGGCGTTGACAATAGTAACAGCCTCCTCAACAAGACGATCCTGCTTCTTCTCGCTATCATCTAGCTCAGATTGCAGTAGATCAGCGAAAATCGTAGGTCGATCATAGACAATGCCTGCATCCAGTTCATTCTTCGTCTTTTGGACACGCGAAGGAATGTCGATTTGTAAAGTTCGAATAAGAAGCGCTATATCAGTCGGAAGAACGTTAATAAAATATTTACCCAGCTTAACGCTAGAAACAAGAATCGGAAAAAATCGAAAAAAGAACACTGGTTTGAGAACCGCGAGAGTAGCTTCGCGGTAATTAGGCTGCCACTGATTTCGCGACAGTAATCCAAAAGCTTCGCCGAAGCAGTAGCTCGAAATAGCATCAGAAGTAAAACAACTGTAAGCATGAGCGATTTCGAAAGGTTTGCGATCTTTTTCATCCCTGTTCTCGGCCAGAAGTTTGTTGCAGAGCTTTTGCGCTAGGTCGTGGACTTCTTGCTCGAGACGTGCGATCATAGCGCGTGAGAAGAACTTGGCGACGGGCGCACGTCTTGCGCGATGGAGATCGTGATCAGGGGTGCCAAAAGCGTTTCCTGTACCAGCTGCTGAGCCGTTGACTTGATGGAAGGGCTTGTCGCGTTTGCGACCGCCGACAGCGTAGATTTCATCCGAGAAGGACATATCGGCGCAGTGCAGCTCATTGGGATTGATGCGGATAATGGGGCCTGGAAGAGAATTAGAGCTTTCCGTTACGACTTGCTGAAATAGTCCTACCATATTTTTCGTGCATTTGCTTGATGGTATGGGTATAGCGACCGACGAGGATCACATCGTAGTAGAATTCAGGTAGGTATGTAGCCGCAGCGAGTTTCGGACCAGGGATCTTGCTCAGCGGATGAAGAGGCGAGACATTATATAACGCCTGCAGAACTTTGAACACAAACCACGCCGATACAAGAGCTACTGCCCAGTCTCGAGCCGTCAGCGATGTTAAAGTGCCGTGAAAGGCTGACCAAGTAGCGTCCGCCATTATGTTTCAAGCTTAACAATATCAGGATGGGGATTGGCGGAGAACAAGAGGTTTTTAAACAGAGGTTGATCAATTTGTTTCTTCCTTCAATCACATGATTAATATCCGTTTGCCCTCTCGCTTGCTCGGAACAATGTAACCCTTGAAACGTCTATTTAGCTCCATGAGGCTATCACCTCCGTCCTTATGGGGCTGAGTTCTTCATCGTCGACCCACAGTCCTCCGCGCCAAGGGAACGTGCTTGATGAATCCACTTCTCGAAGGTTTCTTCGTAAGGCTGTCCAGTGAGAGTTGACCAGAATTTTGGATCTAACTTCTTAGTTCACGACTCTCCGATCCGAACGTCCTTTATGCTGGATTAAAGGATTAGGTTATCGTTCAATCCTGGACTCCTGTGGCTTTTATTTGTCTAGAGACTTTGATGCTTTGTAAAATCATGAAGTTGAAGAACGGGAACGTAGTTCCATCAAGCTTCGATGACTACCGCAGTATCAATATCAAAACTAAAAGTCGATATAGCTCTCCTTCTAGCTCTTTAAAACTCACAGTAGACTTGAGATAAGGTGTTCCTTCAGCGACCAGGTAAAGCTAAGTTCTGCATCTCGCTAGTTCCTCAGACGCAGCGAGTGGTAGTTTCAGCTAACCTACACCCTTAAGCAGCTGCACCTCCATATCGATTCTTTTCTCAGCTGGCCTACTTTTCTGCGATCATATTTTCGTCATAAGACGCATGTGGAGTCTAAAAACATATTTGAGCTTACTTCTGAGGTTTTGGGTGACGTTCAGGGGACCAAGCGGCATCACTGGTTTGAGTACTGGTCGCGGCTTTTTCCCCATTGGCTCACGGATTATGACGGAAAGCAGGTAATGAGGGGATGCCCTGAAACGGCAGCATATAATTACCAATGCCTTCGCCTTATTGATGACCTGGGAAGCTTTACTAGTCCAGGCTAAGCAGCAATTTTCTTTCTTCCAAGAAGACCCTTGGACAGAACATACACATAGTCAAGTTTGCAAGATGCATATACAAGAATAGCGGGCGAAAGACCGTTTAAACGCCAGATCATCTAACTAGCCCCGAGTTAGTATGAATTTGCGAATTAACTACAGTCAGCCATTGGTTACCCTTAAATCTTAGACGCATATGCCCAGGGACATCCGGGTAAATCGCGACCTAACCCGTTGCTCATCAGTTTCCTTGCCCTTACGAAAACTCGCGGGATAACTTCCATGATAAGCAGTAAATCCATGCCGAGCGATAAATATTCCATCCACTGGCTCTTCAATGCTTTAGCCTCAATTGTGCCTGATTGGCATACCTTGCAAGTATGGTGTAGCCTGTCAGACCCCGCGCCCTAGGGCTGCAGAGCCAAGGGCTTGTGAATCTGGTTCCAGCAATGATGAGCGGGACTTGCGGCGCAACACCACGAATAGAGCTTGCTCCGACTTGGCTACAGCAAGGGTCCTTGGACTTTGTCTCCATCTTATCATTTATACGGCCATGCACTAATACAGTTTTGACCGTATTTTTCTGCTTACTTTTCTGTTATAATCTCATCTCGCTGCCCTTTTGTTCCTTACAATCTTGGGACCCAGATATTGTCAAGAACAGCTACGAAAACGGGCAACGAAACCATGCAGCTGTCTTATGGAATACTCACTGCGTTGCTGAGCGCATCATCGCTCGCTGCGGCCTCGCCGACTCAATCCGCTAGCGATCTCATGCTAGAGCTCAACAGCAAGGCGACCAGTGCGCTAGAAAATGTCCAAGCACCAAGCAGTCGCAAGAAGTGCACAATTGCCAATGCCGACGTGCGCCGGGATTGGTAAGTTGACCTCCAAGATGCATTGAGCAGTGGCTAACAACTAGTACAGGAAAGTTCTCTCAAAGAAGGAGAGAAAGGCTTATATTAAAGCCGTTCTATGTCTGCGAAAGAAACCTTCCAAAGCGGACCCTTCTTTCGCACCTGGCGCACGCACCAGATATGACGATTTTGTGGCTGTGCATATCAACCAAACTCGCTCCATCCATGGAACAGTCGGTTCTCGTCCTTCTCGAGTCACTGATCGATAGCTAACAGTTATTGAAGGGAAACTTCTTCACCTGGCATCGATACTATACCTGGACTTATGAAAAGGCTCTGCGAGATGAGTGCGGCTACAAGGGCACCCAGCCAGTAAGTGATCTACTTAATGGCCTACGATAAGAATTTCAAGCTTACAATCGACTTTAGTATTGGAACTGGTTTGAGACCGGCGACTATGCTACTAACCCCCTCTTCGATGGCTCCGAGACCAGCATGAGCGGCGACGGCGAGTTCTTCAAGCACAACGGCTCTGTTTCTGGCCAAGGAGCTATTTATCTTCCAAGCGGCAATGGAGGTGGCTGTATCAAGAAAGGTCCCTTCGCCGGCGCGACCGCTAACCTTGGACCTCCCTCTCCCGGCATGGACGGAATGAAAGCCACCGCTACGCCTCTTGAGTACAACCCTCGGTGTCTCCGTCGAGATCTCAGCCGCTACGCGATTGATAAGTGGATGACTCTACCTAAATTGTACAATGTCACTCTTGGTGATGCTTCACGCAGCATTCAGGTCATGCAGGATGAGTTCCAAGGCCGGTTTCCAGATCTTTTCTTGGGCTTGCACGCAGCTGGTCATTTTGCTATTGGTGGCGACTCTTCTGACCTTTACTCTTCTTCTAACGAGCCTATTTTCTTCTTGCATCATGCCATGGTAGATCGTATTTACTGGATCTGGCAGGCTTTGCATCCCAAGCAGGCATGGGATATTGCTGGTACTATCACTATCGGGAACAGGCCTCCTAGTCGAGACGCTTTGAAGTCTGATCCACTGAACATGGGAGTTAACGCAGCTGAGATCACCGTCGACGATGCACTTGACACCTTGGGCGGATCTCCATTCTGTTACATCTATCTCTAAGGGTTCAGCAGAAAACATGACATTTCACTGCGTTCTTCATAGCAATAAAATTCGCCTAATTCCCAAGCGAGTCGTCCGTTAAGCAAGGACAAATCTAGACTCGGTCACGAGGTGACCAAGAACCTTATCATCCAGTGAGAACAAGATTTGTTTAAATAGAAGCACGCTAGAACCCCCGGACTCTCCATGGAGTTGGAGTAGATGCGTCTGTCAAAGTGTCACCCAACTGGGCCGACTCCACCTCGTCAGAAGCCGCTCTAGCTCTACCAGAGTTTACCAAATATGGACTTAGTCGACGCCTCAACATGCCTGACAGGCCGACTATTGTCTTAAGTCAGGTCAAAGTCACTCCATTTAAGCGAGTGCTAGACCAATACAATTGCTTTGCTAGAGGCTAGAACTGAACCAGACCGTTGGGTCAACTGATCTACCGAAGTTTATGATATACGAGAAAAATATGCCGAACTAAGGAATGGAGACGAGATGAATCGAAATGGGTACTTAAATAGCCCAATGAGGACTTCATTTTAACCTTTTCTTGCTTTGATTGACGAAATAACCTTTGACGTCTGTTAAGGGAAAATGGTTTCATTCAAGAAAGTTCTGACGCTGTTGTTCGTCGGTGCGGCCAGCGCACTTCCAGCAGCTGACAGCAATGGCCGACTGACTGATTTGATGCTCGATAAGAAGGACCTCTTAGACTCAAGAGCAGGTTCGTAAACCTCTTGCGTAAACCTCTTGCACAACGGAACTCGACTAACAACTAACCCTTTTTAGTCTGCAAGGCCAATGACCCCAACTACCTAGCCTTCAAGAAAAACCAAGCCAACGGGTCCGCGTTTGGCTCGAACTACATCCAAAGCACTGTATCTACTACCATCACGCCCATAGTCCGGAGTACCTCAACGAGAGTTACAGTCACCACGACTACCCTGGTCGGTATAAAGACCATCCGAACTACCATCTTTTTCGTGACCGTCACTACTGCGACAAAGACCGATTTAGCTACAGTAACTCTGACAAGCACTGCCCTTGTTACTGATCTCACAACTAAGACGCTTACGAACACGGCGACTAAGAGAGTCACCAACACAAAGGCGGTTCAGGTGGCTGTGACGGATGTTGAGCAGGTTACCCAGAGGATCACAACTGGGCTCACTACGACTGTTACTGTCGATGCTGATGTTACGCTTACAACGGATGTAACCGACGCTGCTACTGTTGATATTCTGACGACAGTGTCAACCACGATTTCCACTCTGTAAGTACTTACCGAGCATTACCAGCAAGAGGATATATACTAACAAAGACTCAATTAGTGTTACGTGAGTCTTTGCAACTATGACGTTGAAATATTATATGTTCCTAACAGTCGTGATAGAGCACCAACTCCCACGGTCTATGTTCCCGAAAGTAAGTTCTTCCATCTCCCAACATCACCGAGTCCGCACTAATAGTTCCCCAGCGGAGGTTCACTGCAAAGTCGTCGGTAATGCAGATGATACCAACTATTGGAGTGGGGGATCCGGCCGGTCAATCGGAAATCCCAGCTTTAGCGTATGCAGAGACTTTTGCTCGAGCGATTCAGAAGCCGCCAGCTTCGGTTTCAACAAGGTCGAGTGCGACTGCTATAATGGCACAGTGTAAGTCATCGCCAGTGCTGCGCATGTTCTTTGCTTGTTTACAGTACTGACTTCGATAATAGGAGTGCTGCGGTTTCACCAGACCCTTCATCTGACTGGACATTCTACGACATGTTGTGTGGTTCCGCCAATCAGGTAAGTCTCAACATCGAACTTCACATACATTACAAGTAATACTAACTATCCTTGAGCCTTCGCGTTTTAAACGAGCAGTGAAGGCATTCCAAGCCCAAATACCCGATTATCTACCCAGCAAAGCTCCCAGCGCCGTGAGCAGCGCGTGTTCATGCCTAATCGCCAGCCCCTCTGCCCCCACGACTACCACCTTCACCGCCAAAGCCTCCAGGACTATCACTACCACACAAACCCGAACGAATACTTTCTCTGTCAACAAGCTAAAGACCACAGTATTTCTGGACCGGCAGACGAGCACCTCTACCAGCTCAACAAAGACCGTAAAAACAGGCTCCCAGACTGTAACCCAAACGAATCGGAAGAGCGCGACGGTCACGAAGCCTGTTACTGTGACGGTTACCAACTTCAACACTGTTTTGGTGACTAATACTAATGTTGTTGATGCTACAAACTACAATACGGTTTTCGTTACGAATGTTAATACCGTGGCTGAGACGGATTATAATACTGTTGTTGTGACGAATGCGGAGGGGTTCACGGTTACTCAGTTTTACACTACTGTGCAGACTGGTGTGGCTACGAGTGTGATTACACCGGATGCATATACTACGACCAGTGGAACAACAACTATCTGGGGGTCTTAAAGTCACTAGTGCTTAGAATCTGTAGCTGTATTATTACAGATCAATGAACACCTCAGTTGCATCCTTCTCCTTATGCATTTGTTCATCGGTTCCCAGAAATGCCTCTAATTTCTAATTTCAGCACTTATTCAAAATAGAAACCAACACACGGAGTTGTGATGTTTGGTACATACAGACGGCATTTGCTCTTAAGCTTCGGGCTATTCTCGATCACTTCTGACATAGGAGTCATTCTTTTGGGGAGGAGCAAGCTGTGGCATCCGCCTTAACCTCGTGCGCCAGCTCGCGTCTCGCCGCCGGAATGCCACTTGTACGGAGGTCTACGCTGGATGGCCCGTCAGTGAACGATGTGAGCAATTATCTGACAGCTTAAAAAATTATCCCATGTCCCATACTGACTTAAGACAGCTCAAACAGGCTAGGGCACAAGTTTTGACTCTTGATTTTCTCGATGAGACCTCAATTAAGTCTGCCGTGAATGATTATGAGAAAGCCCCTCTCGATGTTCTTATCAACTGTGCAGGTTTATGTCACTTTTGGTAAATTGAAAACGGGAGATCTAACAGCTTAATTACTAGGAATTGGTCCCGAGCCAGACGTTTAGCACTAACACACGGCAGACATTCTCATGGAAAAGTTTCGCACCAGTACTGTAGTATATGGACTCACTACCTCTATAGAGACATATGGCGTGAGTCTGACAGCAAGTCCAGGGCCCATTTCTCACGACCAAGTACTTCTACCTCAACCTCAAGCTCGCGAACTGGCGTGTCTACAATGTCTCATCCAAAGCTAGTATCTTCAGTAGGCGATCTTCTAAGAGTAACTGGCTTTTCAGGGCTACCTCAGAAGTAGATAATATCCAGGGTCAAGATCTGGCTTGCCGTCTATCAAAGACAGCTCTGAACCAGCTGACAGCCACCATGGCTGCTGAATTCACAAACAACGGCGATAGAATCGCTGTCATTGCTGTTTACCTTGGGAGTTTGGCTACGTGGCCACTCGGCTTTCAAGGTTCAGATCTCGTTACAACATGAGAGAGTGCATCCAAGGTGTGGTCCGTTTCATTAAGAACACAGGCCTGAGCGAAGGCGGATCTTTCGTGGCCTGGAAGGGACAAGCAATGCCTTGGTAATTGGGAAATGCTTTGGTCATGAATGTATTGTCCTATTCTCGTGCTAATATGTAACCTAGGCACAGACTACTCAGATGTAATATATAAGTATGTTCCATAAAGAGTTCCAGTTAGTCACAGTCACAAGGTAAATGATTTAGTAGATAAAATGAGTGCAACTACGAGCGAATCTGAAATCTGTGGCTTGCTGTACTCAGCTGAAATGCTGCCAACACCAGTAAATAAACAATAGCTCTCGATACCGTCAATAGCGTCACAACTATTGATTGCTCAAGGCCTTTGAGGCTTTCGCCAGCCATTCATCTTTAAATGCATAATCGGCATGGGGAATTTAGGGTCTACGTCAAAGCAATATTTGCTGAAGAGGAGAGCTCAGGTAAGACATGGCGCTAGGCCCAGAAGCGTCCAAACCCGAGATGGCCACGCACCTGACACAATCGGGCCTAGCGGTACTGGAAAGTGGAGTCTTAAATCCACCGGGATTAATACAGGATGTGAGGGCTGGATGAAATGGAGGGTTGGTGATAGTGGGCCTATTGTGAGGCTGGATTACGATAACCCTTATGTCGGGGCTAATTCTTACTCCTGCAGCGTTGACTCAGCTAAATATACTGTTGAGAGGGAGGGGGGGACTGGTGATCATGCAACTGTCAAATTTATCGTCAACAACAAGTAGCTATGATTCTAGGGGAAGAGGCGCTTTCTATCTGTATCTAGTTCTTTCTATCAATTTGTTTCTTTTTACTCTGAATCTTCAAAGAAACGCTTGATGCAGTTATTCTGACCAGTTGAAGGTGCACTGCTGGGTACTTGAAAGTGTCGCCATTTGGCTCCTGGTTGAGGTTGGTTGCTAAGAAAGCGAGTTGTCAAAGGCCAAGAAGAAACTTTGTCAAACTACCTTGGTATCTAGATACGTTATGAATTAAACCTACCCGTCTTTGCCCAAATCCTCTTCAAATGATACACAAATCAACTTTGGTGATCTCTTCCCATTCGCTATACTCAAACCAACTTGCCCACCACGAAGAGGAAGCTTTCTCCTCTTCTCTCCGTCTGAAGAGATACCAGGCTCCTTTATTGTCACATCTCACGGTATAGTGTCCAACGCGCTCGTTCATCCGGGCGTCTTCAATGATAGGTGTTTGTGCTGCGACAATTGTCAGAGCAGCATAGCCTTACACCTCAGTCAACATGTGTGCTTCCCTCGACCAGTCCTCACTCGTGTCCTGTATAATGCCGAGCGATTTGATCCAAATATAGTAGTAGCCCAAACAGCGACATACAGTGATGGCATCGCAAAAAGTCCTTCGGAGTCTGAAGATAGGCGTGCCTTGGAAGAGATCATTTTTGGTAGTTGCAGTGAGCTTGAGGATATTGGCTCGTCCCTAGCGGTAGCTTAGGGCGACGTAGGGGTAAGTCTTAGAGTGATGGTCCTCGTTTGTGATGACGTGGAAATGGGGATCGTGAAAGCATCAACAAGACTCTTTCAGCGACTGTGTGAAGACTGTTAATTAGGCGAAGGGGAGTGATGCAACACTTTCCAGACATTCATTGAATATTGGAACAGCTGGAATACGCATGACTGGGGATCATGTGTGTGAATTGAAAGTGCAATTGTAATTTTGTTTGTTGCGCCCGTCCTTACTTTTGGGCGGCTAATAAGAACTGGATTACCAATGAATTTAATTGAGGCTGGATGCTCAACACCCTCCCACTTGTTGCTTATTCTCAGCTGGGAGGCCTAGCCAATGGCAGACATAATTTAAAATCCTAGCATCAACTGAGTTTCGAAAATTCATTGGCATTGACGTATTGACATCGCTAAATACTACGCTGATTGATCCCAGTAAATTGGGCTGTTCAGCCAGTTTTACACATTAAATGTAATCCTATGGTTTGAAGAGCCCGACTTTTCAAGCCCACACGCGCGTAGCGGCCAGCCTGATGGGTTATCAAGACACAATGTTTCAGGATGGTTGAAAACACACAGGGGGATGAAATTTGGCTATGCCGCCATGTCCATTTCTTGCACACCAATACAAGGCCAGAGGCACGCATGGAACGTCACTGACATATCCTCATTGACCTGCGAACATACTGAGGACCCCTGAAGGCTCATTCTGAATTCAGCTACTACGCGCCGGAGAAGACATAAAGCAACCTGAGTCATGCCAGGTGGCGCTGTTCTGCACAGCTTGCGCTGTGTGCCATATCTTTCTACCCCTGCAATTAGCAGCTTTGCACATTTGACAGCTGAAGGGCCTGAATATAGTATATTTGGTGAGATAAGGCCACTGCATGTGTATAAATTACAAGTATGGTAGTTTCGCCCATGCTTAACCTATTCGACTGTTGAACAGACTGTTCTCGCATTGTTCTCGACTCTCTTTAATTTTGGCGCTTTTCTATTCCCCTTTTCTTTAGTAAGCCGGTCCTTGCTGCTATCAAGATATGCCTGATATTTCGCTTCCTCATCTTATCTGCCGGTTAAGACGTGTATTATTCCGCTAATTTCAACCGATATGATGCTATTCGGAGCAGTATCCTATCTCTTCACACTCTTTATCTACGCTCAACTTACTACAGTAGCTTGGAGTTACAGTGATAAGGCATGTTGCAAGAGAGCCCTCGAGGAAAACGCCTTTGTCTCCCTCAACAATGGCGCCGCTTTTAAGGATAGCATCGTCTGCGGACAGGTCTACAACGAGTCTTCTCCCGCCGCACCAGATGCTTACGTTACGTACAACTTCTGCAAAAGCGAATGTGGCGGCTGGGGTGTCTCCAGCGTCGAAAACGCGGACCAGTGGGCTGGGCCGATTGTCCAGTTTATTCTTCCATCCGTCATCTTCAGCATGAACATCCCTAGAACGTTCGAATTCGTTTCATCCCAGTGGCCCGACATTCTAGTCTTGAGCAATCTACGTGGTTGGAAACGAGCATTATTGTCGCTCGTAATGACATTTCCGGCACTGCTGTTTGTTTTCGCCGACACTGTTGTATGGGTTATGACTATCATGTGCATGGCAGGTCCGATGATGGTTGCCGGCCTGCATGAAGCACTGCTCGACTTCAAGATACTGGAGGCATTGAAGAGAAGGAATTACATACCTGATCCGCCGAGGGTATCTGAAGAAATTCCTCTGAATCCTATGGGCGACAGTGTGTTTGTAAACAACGTGGCTGGTGAAATTGAGCTCCATAACCATGGTGAAGACTTCGATGGGTTAAGGGAGAAGGTAGAGCTCCTGGTGATCGTCCTTGCTGGCAACCTTCGACTCAAGGCCTACGGACCATGGACTGACAACCTTGTGTTGATTTCTGAGACGCTACTGGCTACAAAAGGACGTCGGTTTAACGCCATGAGATCGCTTCCTGCCCAGACACCTTCAGACCTACCGTCATCACACGGAACACCCATATTACCCAACACTGAGGCGAACCAGAACTATTCCAGCTTATCCGAGCAGCTCAAGAGGCTCATGACGGCGCAGTCTGCTTTCGGCGCCATCGTCGGTGCAGCGGTCGTCTTCTACCTCGGTGCCTTCATCTACACTATCCTGGATCTACTAGGCGATAAGAGTAACCAAGATGCCGCCATCTCTCTGGCGTTTGGTGTCGAATGGATGATCATCGTGCATGTCGCAATTGTCAACGGGTTTCTTCTTGCCAGCAATAACCCTAGTCCAGTCACCATGCTCATCGGGCGACCGCCTTCAACTCGCAAGCCTCGCGAGATTTTCCCTCCCATCTACGACGGTATACTACAGCCAGTGTTTATGTGGCGGCGGGGGGTTAATAAGATGGAGTGGCTCGAGAAGTCCAGAGCGTGGCGGCGTGGCGATCAGAGATTCATGAATGACGTCCGAATCAAGAACCGGGATTATCTGGGCTGGATCGCAATCCCCACCATCATTCTCATTTCCCTACCGCCGGCGGCAGGGGCCGTGGTAGCATGGCAGACTCCCCCACGGGGTTGGGGCTGCAGGTCACTGTGTTTTGTCACGTATGCAGGTTTCCAGATGGTCCTTACTCCGTTGTACTTTTTCATCACACGTAAGACGGCTCGGAAGACAACACTGCAGCGCGTCATCCACTATTTCTGCGTTATGGTGTTCAGCGTAACGGTTCTGCTAGCTCTTTTTACTAGCATCGCGACGACTCTCATGCAGATCATTGGGGTCTTTCGGAACTGCTTCTGCTACGTCAACAGCGGGATGTGGCTCAATCTGAACAACGCTATCGTTAATGTGGCTTCTGACACGAAGAACCGGAGAAATTCGAGCGATGGGTGGATTGTGATGGGCGGAGTTGCCACTGCTTTCATGGCGGTGTGCTCTTTTTTCGGATGTTGGTTTCAGATGAACATCCGGGTCAGTTTTGAGGATGCGATTAAGGATATCGATGAGTTGTTTTAAATCAGTGTATGGTGAGTTTGGGTTGCCTTTCATTGAGATGACTATTGGCAGGCTGTGTATAGTGCCTTTAATGCTGGAAGAGATATTCTATCTTAGTTGTTGGACTGGGGAGTTCGAGTTAGCCTGGTATGGTTAGAAGATAATAAGTGTTAGAGAGATAGAGTTCTTATATATCGGATGCTGCGCTTCTCAAAATCGATCATGAACCATTTACTACTGCGAGTTTCATTAGGCCGTGAATATGTTCAGTGTAAATGATATTGACCCAATTACTATGTGAAGTTACTCTGTGCCAATCACTATCTACCTAAGAATCGCTACAACCCCCGCGCACTTCATTCGAGTTCAACCCTTTACATCTTGTGGGTTCCCATCTGTCTAGGGCTAACCTTGTTGTGGAACATGTGATCAATCTCATCGTATCGTCGCCCTTTCAGCTCCGGAACATAAACCCAACTCCAGATAAAGCCAGTCAAACCCAGACCACCAAAGATGAAGCCAACCTTGCCCTTGAGATTACCCTCATCCGGGTTGACCATGTACGGAATGGCAAAGTTCATAGCGAGACCCATGACAGACTGTGTGGCAGTAGCAAGCGCCATTGTTTTGGCCTTGAGGCTGAGCGAGGCCGTCTCACCAAGAACAGCAAAAGCCATGGCTCCGACAGTGGCGAAGTAGACGTAAGCGTAGATGACTGTGCATGCGGCTTGCACCCACTTGGCAGCTGACGTAGGGACTACATCCATGATACCGATGAGAAATAGGAGGAGTGTTAGAGCCCCCATACCAGAGAGGAAGATCTTGCGACGGCCGAAGGAGTTGACGACAAACCAACTGCAGATGTTGCCGAGTACTCCGCATGCTGTGACACCGACGCCGAGATCGAAGCTGCGAGAGGTCTCGAGACCGGCGAGTTGGAAGAAGTAGGTTGAGTAGCCGAGGACAAAGATGATACCGACAAAGTGTTGGCAGACAAAAACTCCCATGCTGATCATAGTTCGGATGAGATCAGTTCCCTTGAAGCACTGGATCCATGATGCTTCCTCAGCAGAAGCAGCTTGTTCCTCGGCGATTGTCTCCTTGATAGTAGCGAGCTTGGCGTCAATGTCGACACCAGTGCCGTAAAGCTGAATCAGTGACTTCTTCGCCTCGTCAATCTTACCCTTTCGAACAAGATACCAAGGAGTCTCGGGAGCGAAAGGCAGACCAACAGCAAGGATGACAATAAAGACACCCTGCGTAGCCAGCGCACCCCTCCAAGCCCAATGATCCGTCCTCTCACCAAAAGCCTTGATTACACCATTCGATACCAACTGCCCAATGGCAATTCCAAGGTTGACGCCCGCCGTAGCAATACCACGGAAAACAACCGGCGAAATCTCAGACGTCGCCAACGGTGCAAGCGTCAGGAAGAAACCCAACCCAAGACCGATGATGAGCTTGGACATGAGGAACGCAACGTTGGTATTGGACATGCACTCTCCGATCGTACCGCCCGTTGCGAGGAGGAGGGCCATGATGAGGGAATTCTTTCGGCCGACGTAGTCGCAGATCCAGGAACACATGAAACCGCCGAAGAAACCGCCAACGGAGCTGATGCAGTTGAAGGCGGTTTGCCAGTCGGCGGGGAGGATGGCTTCGCCGTTTTCGACGTATCTAGGGCGAATTAGTGGTGGCGGGAAGGGAGATCGGATGACGGGCGTACCCAAAGTCGCGTCGGAAGGCGGCTACGGATATCATGGCTCCGTTGATTTGAGCATCGAAGCCCCTGTAACCGAGTGGTTAGAAACTATGATCCTGATGATCAGGCATGAATTCGACTTACCAGCCTACAGCTGCAATTGACCAGTAAAAACACCACCAAACAACAGCGGGATGTTGTTTAAAGCATTGCTTGAGTGTCAACTCATGCTCAGCCTGACGGTCTGTCTCGACAGCATGACTCTTTGCATCAATAAACTCGGTGCCAGACACCTTGGCCTGGAGTTCAAGATCTGCTTTGGCGGTAGTATTCGACGTCTCCATGATTGATAATAACCAGTTGATAAGAATAAAGTGGAAACTGATGATGGATGCTGGTGATAACTGATAAAGATGCGGGTCAACTGCCGAGTCTTATATACAGCTGCATAATCGTAACATCATCAATAGTTTCCGGTTAAAGACATGCCATACTCGAATTGGTTGTCGACTGTGACATGGCATGACAAGCAGAGAAGCACGAAAATCATGCGCAGAAAAAAGGAATTGGCTTTAGCTAACACGGTCTAGACCAGTCTGGGGGTTTGTGGGGAGACCACGAAAATCTGGGGATGCTGAGCTTACCCCAGTTTGGCTGATACGAGCGACATTCCCCGACGAGAGCCCACTTTCCGGCGTCACGAGTCAAGAGCTATAAGGAGCGATATTCCCCGACGCAACATCCACTTTGTTTCTCTCCTCCTTCTGCAACCTTCGTCATATCTCCGCAAACACCAGAAATGTCAGCTGAAGCGGATCGTCGGCCGGGGAAGAGACCTGCGCCAAGGGGCACAGCGTTTTATCCCCGCAAACGAGCTAATACAGCTTGTCAAGTCTGCAGAGCTAGGAAGACAAAGTGCGATAACCAGAAGCCGGCTTGTTCTTACTGCGTCAGTGTGGGAGCGACGTGCATTCAGTCTCCGGTTGATCTATCGGCGTTTGACCCTGCGAGTCTCAAGATTTTGGAGAGGCTGGATGAATTGGAGAAGTTGATTCGCGAGCCAAAGCCTGACACTACCAATCAAGATGTTGCCCAGCATGAGACAGAGCTGCTGCCCGAAGAGTCACCTTCGCAGTTATCCCCAGAGAGTATAGGCGACATCCCCCTACGAAGCATCCTCCCCGAGAAGATGGAAAGCCTCCTCCTCTGGTCCGTCCTCTCCCGCGACATGTCATCCCACACAACCCTCCAC